>NW_024097630.1:0-200000 GCF_016545835.1 Crotalus tigris
CCTCAGGAAGAACAAACCCCTCTAACTAAAGAAATAAAAGAATTGAAACAAAGAATAACTGAGCATCTAGAACAGCACAAAAACAACAGAATAAGGCTACCTGCATTGAAGCTTGTTCCAAAGAAACAGCTAGCACAAGCATTAAAAGATGCAAATACTGCAATATCAAGTATAAGCACCAATTCACTGCAAGAAACACACCAACTAATGTACAGCACAGCTGCAGTTATAACAGAATACCTGGGATGCAAAATCAACAAAAAAGAAAAACAAACAAACAGTGCACCAGAAAAATGGAAGGTTAGACTAGAAAATACGATCAGCAAGTTAAGATCACATGCAAGCAAGCTAGAACAGATGAAAGAAAAGAAGCTGAAGAACAAGAAGACCAAAGAATACCTAATCAAGAAATACCACTTAGAAACAAGGAAGATCAAGGAAGCACTGGAAATAATAAAGCAACAAATAACAGCTATAGCCAGGAAAATCATAGATATGAAGCTCGAATTGCAAACTATAGGCAGAACCTCCAATTTCAATCCAATCAGAAACGTTTCTACCAATCCATCAATGGAGAAACTGCAAGGAATCAGTCAGTACCTGACAAGGAAGAAACAGTGCAGTTCTGTAAGCAGATATGGGATAACCCAAAGAAATACAACAAAGATGCCGCTTGGTTAAAAGAGGTGGATGCAAATAAAACAGAAGTTGAAATGAAAGAACTAGTAATAACAACAAAAATGGTAGAAAAAAGAGCAAAGAAAATCAAAAATTGGTCAGCACCAGGTGAAGATGAACTGCATGGGTTTTGGTTGAAAAATCTAACTGTTATACACCCACTCATTGCCAAGCAATTCAACAATATATTACAAGGAGGAGAAATTGAAAAGTGGCTAACAACTGGGAAAACCTACCTAATAATGAAAAATCCAGCAAAAGGGGCAACACCAGGCAACTACAGGCCAATTACCTGTTTACCAACAACTTTCAAATTACTAACTGGTGTGGTAGCTGATGCAGTACAACAGCATTTAGTTGAAAACAATCTCTTTCCACCTGAGCAGAAAGGAAACCACCCCAATAGCAGAGGAACAAAAGATCAACTCCTAATAGACAAAATGATCTTGGAAAACTGCAAGAAAAGGAAGACCAACCTGAATGTGTCATGGATTGACTACAAAAAGGCATTTGACTCTCTGCCACATGACTGGATAATCAAGTGCCTAGAAATAACAGGAGTCAGTAGAAACATCAGAAAATTTGTGCAAAGATCGATGGCACAATGGAAGACACAGTTGCAGATCAATAGTGAGAGGCTGGGAGAGGTTAATATCAAGAGAGGACTATTTCAAGGAGATTCATTATCACCATTACTATTTGTCATTGCACTGTTTCCTCTGTCAACAATACTGAATAACTCAGGACATGGCTATCAAACATCAAAAACATCTGCCAGATTATCCCACCTCCTTTACATGGATGATCTGAAGCTGTATGGAAAAACATCATCTGAAATAGAATCGCTGCTCAACCCTGTCCGTATATATAGCCAAGATATTGTAATGGAGTTTGGCTTGGACAAATGTGCCACACTTACTATCAAACAAGGAAAAATAATGAAAACTGAAGGAATCAAGATGCCCCACGAAAATAACATTAAGAGTCTTGATGAGGAAGAGTACTACAAATACTTGGGTATCCTTCAAGCTGACAACATCAATCACACTGAAGTCAAGAAAAAGATTAGAGGTGAATACATCAAGAGAGTGAAGAAGATCTTAAAATCCAAACTCAATGGAGGAAATACCATAAAGGCAATCAACACCTGGGAAATCCCAGTCATTAGGTACACAGCTGGAATAGTGGACTGGGACTCAAGCAGAACTAAAAGCAATGTATAGCAGACCAGAAAAATATGACAATGAATCATGCCCTTCATCCATGCAGTGACATTGATAGACTTTATCTACCAAGGCAAATAGGTGGGCGTGGAATGCTACAAGTACACCAGATGGTTGAAGAAGAAAAAATGGCTTTGGAAGAATATCTGAAGAACAATGATGAAGATGCACTGAAATTAGTATATCAGGAAGGCTTACTGACTACTGGAGAGCCAAACTGGCCTACAAGAAAGACCAAATGAAGAACAGAATAGAGGCATGGGAAAACAAAGCACTACATGGCCAATACATTAAAAAAATAGCTGGAAAGCAGATAATAACAAGACCTGGCAATGGCTAAGAGCAGGAAAATTGAAGAAAGAGACTGAGGGACTAATTCTGGCTGCACAAGACCAAGCCTTAAGGACAAATGCATATAAAGTCAAAATTGACAAGACAGCAACAGACAGTGAAAGTGCCGCCATGCAAAGAGCTGAAGAAACAGTGGACCACTTGGTAAGCTGTTGCAAGAAGATTGCACAGATTGACTACAAGCAGCGGCATGACAAAGTAGCAACAATAGTGCATTGGAAGATCTGCAAAAAATATCATTTGCCTGTAAGCAAAAACTGGTGGGATCATAAAATAGAGAAAGTCATAGAAAATGATAAAATAAACTGCTCTGGGACTTCAGAATTCAAACAGACAAGCACTTGCAACATAACACCCCAGACTTAACAACTGTCGATAAGAAAGACAAAAAAGTCTGGATAGTGGACGTGGCAGTGCCTGGAGACAGCAGAATAGACGAGAAAGAACTGGAGAAGATAACAAAATACAAAGACCTACAAATAGAAATAGAAAGACTGTGGCAAAAGCAAGCAAGGGTAGTACCACTAGTCATAGGCTCCTTAGGTGCAATCCCAAAACAACTGGAGCACCACTTGAACACCATTGGCATTGACAAATTCGCTATTAGTCAATTGCAAAAGGCAGCCTTATTAGGAACTGCTTCCATCCTGCTACGATATCTGTAATACCATCAAACATCCACATCTGCCTATCCCAGGTCCTGGGTAAGGACTCGATAGGTAGACAAAATGCCAAATCCAGTCTGAACATCTGGCTGACTGTGCGATGATCAATAGTAATAGTAATAGTAATAATAATAATAATAAAGTTGGAAAGGGGTCATCAAATCCAGCCCCCTGCTCAGGCAGGAAACCCTATACCATTTTGGACAAATGGCTGTCCAGTCTCTTCTTAAAAACTTCCAGTCTTGGAGCATTCACAGCTTCTGGAGGCAAGTTGTTCCACTGGTTAATTGTTCTCACTGTCAGGAAGTTTCTCCTCAGTTCTAGGTTGCTTCTCTCCTTGGTTAGTTTCCATCTGTTGCTTCTTGTCCTGCCTTCAGGCACTTTGGAGAATAGCTTCTCCCTCTTCTTTGGGGCAGCCCCTCAGTTATTGGAAGACTGCTACTGTTGAGTCCGTGGCGGGAAAACAGACACGAGAAGCAGCTGGAGTTCTCAGTTTCATTTATTCAGCGTTCAGGTTACAGGAAGATGGCTTCAGCCTCGCCCAAACGCCTCGCAGCCTCTTATATAGGCAACTCCCGGGTAAATGGGTTACTTTTCCCGCGCCAGCACCCGCGCATGTGCACGGCGCTGGCAACAGCCTGTCTGGTCCCGGGCAGCTTTGCACCTGCCCGGGACTGCCTGCAAACGCCCGAGCCGTTTGCAAAGGCTCGGGACATAACACCCCTTTCCCCCGGGCTAAAACTACTACCAACATACAACATTTATTTTAGATGACATTTTGCTCCCCAGTGCTCCCACTGATTACTGGCTTTTGCCTTGCCAGCAATGTTATGTAATCTTCTAGATACTTAGGAGATTTCTTTGCTCTCTGTGACCTTCTTAGCTCTGGGTTACTGGCAAAAGTCCCCTGACTGGAGGGAGGCGTGAGCCTGTTCTCTCTATTGTGCCCTGGTGTCTTCCAAGGACTGTGCCCCGATGCCTGGCCTGCTTGCTTGCCCACCGGGCTCGTCAGGCCAGGGCTTCTGTTACTTTGTGACCTGGTTGACCTCCCTAGCTGTAGACCCTCAGGCCCCTTGAAGTGATAGCCGCTGCTGGGCGTCTCTGTAGAACCTCCTAGGTCAGTCCAAGACCTGTCAGGAGGCTGTCCATTCCCTGAACCCCATTCTGTGTTCGGGCTCGTGTGGGTTTCTGTACTTTCCCAAAACTCAGGTGTTCCCTGATTTGTGCTAGGGTTGTTGTAGTCGGGACTTGGTTCCTCGACTCGCTCTGTGTATGTTTGACCCCCTGTAGGATTTGGGGTAAGGTCAGGCCAACCTTGGGAATTGTGTGCCAGTTCTCTTGCGGGGAATGATTTGTTGGGATGCCCCCGGGTATCCTCCGTTGCTGGAGTGCTGTGTGATGTGTGTGGAAGTGAGTATGCCCCCGGGGTGACTCCCTGGCTGGAGTAGGCGTGAGTGCCTGTTGTGTGGGTAAGCTCCATGACTTCCTTTTCGGAGCAATTGCGGAATCTTGGGACGGCCCGTTTGTGGCTCCCTCAGTGGAGATGGGCAGCAGCTCGTGCCCTTCCCTTTGCTCCAAAGGGTCCCCTCCCCCCCTGGAAAAGACCCAGGAGTCTCAGCAGAAAAGTCTCGCCTAGAGCGAAGTTGGTCGATGTGCCGACGCAGGATACGACCGTTGTCCAGGGCAACCTCGTAGGAGAGAGGACCTGTGATCCTGGACACAGACGGCGGGACCCATGTAGACCAGGGCCCGTAATTGCGAGCCCAAACCGGGGCACCCACAAGTAGTTGTCTAGGTGCCCTAGGATGTGAGGTAGATGAAGGCATTCTGTCCGGATGCAACCGGTCAAGTTTAGTAGTAAGTTGACGCCCCCAACGAAGTTCAGCTGGGCTTCTCCCTGTAGAAGTGGACGGTGTGGTGCGATAAGAAAGGAGAAGTCAGCCAACCTGTGATGCCAGTCCCCGTAGGTGAGTCTTTTCAATGCGTCCTTCGTGATGCGCACCATACGTTCAGCCATACCGTTGGTGGACGGGTGGAAGGGTGCAGACGTGGCATGACGAATCAGGTTTGCCTGGTAAGAAAGCTTGGAATTCGGTAGGAGGTGAATTGAGGGCCGTTGTCGGACACAATGACTATCTGGCGAGCCCGTGTGCAAGCAAAAATCCCTCAGGTAAGTAAAAAAACGATAAAACAAGTAAAGGTAAAATAAGTAAACAAGGAGTGCTTAATAGTCCTTTGCAGTGGTGGTGGATGAGAACAGGCACAACCATCAAGCCATTTTTGAATGGTGTCACAAGACCAAGACTAACTGCCCTGAAAGGGCCCAGCGTAGTCCAATGTGTCACCCTAGACCATGGGGACTGCGTTTCCTCCCATTTATGCACGGGAGCTTGGGGCATCTCTGGGCGAGATCGTTGTCACAGGTGGCATGCATGCACCTGAGCCTCAATATCCTTATCTAAAACAGGCCACCACAAGTGGCTGCGTGCAAGAGCCTTCATACGAACAATGCCAGGATGACCCTCGTGGAGGGATTCTAAGACCCTAGTCCTCATTGAGGTGGGAATGACAACTCTGTTTCCCCAAAGCAGACAACCCTGAGACAGGGACAGTTCGTTCCTTTTGGACCAGACACTCTGAAACTCGGACTAGGGCAGTGCTCAGGCCCACCCGGACAGGACCCAGGAGCGGACACGTGAAAGAGTGTGTGATCTGTACCTGTTTCAGCGGTAACATCCCTGGCACTAAGAGGGAGCTCGGTCAACGGCTTGGATTGATAGAATGTTGACAGCTGGCGCGGGGTCAGCTTCTACTACTGGCAGAGGCAATCTACTGAGGCCATCAGCATGGCCCATTTCTTTCCCAGGCTTGTGGAGTAATGCAAAATCATATGCAGACAAGAAAATAGACCACCTAAGCATTCTAGGGGAAATGATGTGGGGAGTCTGCTTGATGTGGGGAGTCTGCTTACGTGTGGTAAACAGTCCCAGCAGAGGCTTAGGGTCAGTGAAGACCGTGAAATGCCTGCCATATAGAAAATCGTGGAATTTTTTAATTCCAGCAACAACAGCCAGAGCCTCCCTGTCTATCTGAGCGTAGTTGCGCTCGGCAGAAGACAGTGTTCTGGAGTAGTATGCAATAGGAACCTGAGTTCCATCAGACCTGAGGTGACTCAGGACAGCTCCAACCCCGTAGGGGGATGCATCACAAGCGATGCACACAGGAAGAGACTCGTTGAAATGTGCAAGAACACTGTTAGAAGTGAGCAAGGCCTTGACTTCTTTAAAGCAAGCCTCATGTGCTTGTGACCACAGCCACACAGCTTGTTTGTCTAGTAGCCTGTGAAGAGGCTCAGCTACACTAGCTTTATGTGGAAGAAAAGAATTGTAGAAATTCAGGAGGCCTAAGAAGGCCTGAAGTTCGGCCTTGACTTTGGCCTGGGTGCTTCTAAAATAGCAGTTAGTTTGGATTCAGCAGGATGAATCCCAGCAGCATCAATTTTGAATCCCAAAAATTCAGTAGAAAGCACCCCAATCTTGCATTTGTCTTTTCTGAGCTTGAGGCCTGATTTCCTGAATCTTAACAGGACAGCCCTAAGCCTTTCAGCTAGAATGTGTGTGGAGTCTCCTGCAATCAAGACATCGTCAAAGTAGGGGCAGACCCCTGGTATACCTCGTAGTGTGTTTTCCATTACGCTTTGGAAAATCCCAGGAGCGACATTTATTCCAAACTGTAGCCTTTTTACTTTAAAGGCTCCCCTGTGGGTCACAATGGTCTGAGCTATGGCAGCATCATCATCAACAGGCAGCTGTTGATATGCTTGAGCTAGGTCAAGCTTTGCAAAAACACGCCCCCCCTTGAGAGAGGCCAGAATGTGACTGACCACAGGAACAGGATAGGCATGTTGCTGCAATGCCTTATTGAGTGTGCATTTGTAATCAGCACAAATGCGAATGTCCCCATTTGCCTTTAGAGGCGTGACAATGGGGGTCTCCCACGGGCTGGAATCAACAGGTTCTAGGATTCCCTGTTGGATTAGTTTGTCTAGTTCAGTGTCAATCTTACTTTTTAAAGCAAAAGGGACCCTTCTTGCTTTAATCCTAATGGGAGTGACAGTGGGGTCTAGCTTTAAGGACACAGGGGGGTCCTTTGAATGTGCCCAGCTGGGGGCTGAAAACATCTGCAAATTCTTTGCAGACTTCCTGTAGGTCGAGTGTTTGTAAGCTGTTGAGTCCTGTGACGTGTATCCCCAGGGCCTCAAACCAATCGAGTCCTATGAGACTCGTTCGTTCACCCCCTACTACTAATAAGTCTAGTGGACCTTCAAAACTCTTGTATTGCACGTTAAGGGTGGCCTCCCCCTTAACACACACTCTTGAGTTCTGAAAATCTGTTAATACAATATCAGAAGGCCTTAACTTGGCCTTAGACCCACTTCTGGAACAAATCTTCCTAAATGTATGCAATGAAATGATGGACAGGGCAGACCCTGTGTCTAGTTCCATAGATAATGGAACCCCTTGTAGCTTCACGTTGAGTGACAGCTTTTTCTTCATGGGCTTGTGTGTGCCTGTTCTACAGATGCTTCTTCGCGAAGCGCAAAAACCTACCCTATTCTGGCTGGGGAATCTGGTACCCTTCAGGCGTTCTTCTTGGGGTTGTGCCTTTCGTCGGCCCAGGCACACAGCTGCAATGTGCCCTTGTTTACCGCATGCCCGGCAGGTAGCGGAGCGGAACTTGCAGTCGGTTCTCCTGTGGCGACCTCCACAGCCGATGCACTTGAGCGGAGCCGAAGAGCTTCCCTTCTGGTTCTCTTCCTTCGCGGGGTGTAGACGGTCGACTTCCTCGTCCGGATCCTCCTCGGAGTTTCGTCGGACGTCTTCCTGGTGCACGGACGCACCCTCTGCACTGTTTCTGATCGGCCGCATGTTTTTGACGGCGCAGCCTGCTGCTTCTTCTGCGGTGACTTCCCTTAAGGCGTCTTGGAAGGATAATTCTTCCTTTGCGAAAAGTCTCTTTTGTAGCTCTCGATGCCTTAACCCGCACACGAATCGGTCCCTCAGTCGTTCCTCGAGGTCCTTGAACTCGCAGGGCTTTGCGGCCTTCCGTAACGCGGCGATGTATTCCTTGGCTGACTCACCGGACCGTTGATCCCTCTGTTCGAAGATGTGGCGCCATGAGATACCGGACACCTTGGGGTTGAAGTGCTCCTTCAGCAGCTTCTTCAGGTCTGCGTAGCTTACAGACTCTACTGGGACAGGTGCTGCAAGGTTTTCTGCGATTTCGAAGGCGTCTTTGCCGCAAACGCAAAGCAGGGTGGCCGCCTTCAAGCTATCTTCCCTCACTTGGTTTGCCTTGAAGTAGTTCTCCATTCTGGATACGTAGGACTCCCACCGCTCTGGATGTGAGACGTCGAATTCCGAAAGCCTTCCGATTTTTGCCATCTTCGGATCTTCAGGAGACGGGTCTATCAGCCAGCCTGCCCCCGAATGCGCACCGGATTGGCGGGCAGCTGCCGAGTCGACGCCGTTCCTCTTTCGCCGCTCAGGACTCCTTGGGTAAGCTTACACTTCTTCCTTTCCAGGTAGTGCAAGGCATCCCACCTTCGTCGCCAATGTTGAGTCCGTGGCGGGAAAACAGACACGAGAAGCAGCTGGAGTTCTCAGTTTCATTTATTCAGCGTTCAGCTTACAGGAAGATGGCTTCAGCCTCGCCCAAACGCCTCGCAGCCTCTTATATAGGCAACTCCCGGGTAAATGGGTTACTTTTCCCGCGCCAGCACCCGCGCATGCGCACAGCGCTGGCGACAGCCTGTCTGGTCCCGGGCAGCTTTGCACCTGCCCGGGACTGCCTGCAAACGCCCGAGCCGTTTGCAAGGCTCGGGACATAACA
Source organism: Crotalus tigris (assembly GCF_016545835.1). Classification (NCBI taxonomy): domain Eukaryota; kingdom Metazoa; phylum Chordata; class Lepidosauria; order Squamata; family Viperidae; genus Crotalus; species Crotalus tigris. The sequence continues at coordinate 8,810 of NW_024097630.1, forward strand.
GCTACCATGTCCCCCCCCCTCGTCCTTCTCTTCATTAAACTAGACCTACCCAATTCCAGCAGCCGTTCCTTATATGCTTTAGCCTCCAGTCCCCTGATCGTCTTTGTTGCTCTTCTCTGCACTCTTTCTAGAGTCTCAACATCTTTTTTACATCGCGGTGACCAAAACTGGATGCAGTATTCCAAGTGTGGCCTTACCAAGGCCTTGTAAAGTGATATTAACACTTCACGTGATCTAGGGCAAGAAAAGTCATAAAATGGGACAAAACTCACTTAACAAATGTCTCATTTAGCAACAGAAGTTTTGGGGTCAGTTGTGGTCATTACGTTGAGGGCTACTGGTAGTTCTGTTTGGAAAGCCACGTGTGCTAACTCACAACACAATCTACATTCTGCCTTTCCAAGCTCATAAATAGGACCACAGCATGGAAGAAGCTTTTAGGTTATCCTCTAATCCATTCGAGCAAAGAAAATAGGTGAAAGTCACAGTCCTTGAGCTGTTTCTTCACTGCACCAGCTTCATAGAAGTTGTGGCTTGCATTAAAATGTGTCATGTCCATCAGCTTTGAGAAACTGGGAACTGCGTTTTAACAGCTGGAGAAGAGAGTCCAAGACAGCAGCTGTTACTTTCTTGCTAGATATCTCCAGGAAAAATTTGGTCCATACAGGATCCTCCCATCTTCAGAAAACAAAACCGCTGTTGGTCATTTTAATGAAAGAATGCAAAGTTACACATTGCAATAAACAACGGATGGAAATTAATCAAGGAGAGAAGCAACCTTGAACTAAGGTGAAATGTCCTGAACAATTAATCAGGGGAACAACTTCCCTCCAGGAGTTGTGAATGATCCAACATTGGAAATTTTTAGAAAGAGACTGGACAACCATTTGTCTGAAATGGTTTAAGGTTTCCTGCCTGAGCAGGGGGTTGGACTAGAAGACCTCCAAGTCCCTTCCAACTCTGTTATTCTGTTATTCTGCTTCCTAGGGCCGCTATAGACTTATGACAACAACTGACACCTGAATTTCTGTTGCAAAGCAAGCCGGTTGTTAAGTGAGTTAATTTTAGAAATTTTTTTGCTATGCTTGTTAAGCCAGTCACTGCAGTGGTTAACTACATCAAGCAATCGTTAAATGAATCCAATTTCTTCATTGATTTTTTCCAGTCAGAAGTCAGCTGGGAAAGTTGCAAATGGCAATCACATGACCCCAGGACGCTGCATCTGTTGTAAATACAAGAGTTGTAAATACAGCAATATTATGTCTGCCCCACAGGTGTCGCAGAAACTGAGGGCATAATAATAACATAACAGAGTTGGAAGGGACCTTGTTAAGTCATCTAGCTCAACCCCCTGCCCAAGCAGGAGATCCTATATCATTTCTGACAGATGGCTGTCCAGTCTTTTCTTGAAAGCTTCCAGGGATGAAGCTTCCACAACTTCTGAAGGCAAATCTGTTCCATTGGTTGATTGTTCTGTCAGGAAATATCTCCTTGTTTCCAAGTTGAATCTCTCCTTGATCAGTTTCCATCCGTTATTCTTTCAGGGGCTTTGGAAAATAGGTTGATCCCCTCCTCTCTGTGACAGCCCCTCGTAGAGCATTGTCTCAAATTATTTAAAATACTCCACTCTCCAGAATTAATAAATGGTCTATGCCTCATCTTAAGCTCTCCTATTCTATTTATTGCGGCAGTTAATTGTACGGTTAATACTACAATGTAGAACAGACATTTCAAACACAAGGCCCGGGGGTCGGATGCGGCCCGCAAAGTGGTTTCATGTGGCCCGCGAAGCCATCCTGGAAACAGTGAGGAAACGGCCCCGCTGCTTTGGCCCTGGCCCAGGCTGGCTGGGAGCCAATGTACAATTTTATGGTGGCCATCTATGCTGAAACGCATTCAGTCTTAGCTCCATAAGCCCCCCCACCCCTGCACGGCCTGAGAGGAACAGTGAGGCTCCTCCAGTGGACCATGCCTTGGCACTTGCCCTGGTCCCACCCCCTTCTGCCAGAGACCCTCAGATCTGTCCCACTCCTGCCCAGGCCCCCCCAGGCACCCTTGACATGAACGATGTGGAGCTGGCCACACCCACCCAGTAGGCCACACCCACTCCATCCACGCCCACCCCGTAGGCCGCACCCACCCTGGCCACACCCACCCAGCCCCTTGAGGGCAACCGCAACACTGATGCGGCCCTCAGTGAAATTGAGTTTGACACCCCTGATGTAGAATTTGTTTCTCCTAAAGAAGCAGAACAACAGAGAAGAAAAACTGATATGTTTGTTTTCTATTGACTTTCAGCAAGGTGGTTCTGCTATAGACCACTGCCCTCTAGTGGCAAGGTGACCTTTTTTCCTTCAAAAATAGTTTAAAGTAAGACTTATTCACTACAGATAGTCCTCGATTTACAACAGTTCAGTTAGTGACCGTTTGAAGTTGCAACAGTACTGAAAACAGTGACTTAGGAAGGACCGTTGTTCACACTTACGACCGTTGCAGCCTCCCCATGGTCATGTGATCAAAATTCGGATGCTTGGCAACTGACTCATATTTATGACGGTTGCCGTGTCCCGGGGTCATGTGATCTCCTTTTGCAACCTTCTGAACAGCAAAGACATCATCATCATCATCATCATCATTCCAAACCCTAACCCTATTTTAGGAGGGAGGGAGGGAGGGAGGGAGGGAGAGAGAGAGAATGAAAGAGATAGAGAGAGAATGAAAGAAAGAGAAAATGAGAATGAAAGAGGGAGAGGGAAAGGGAGGGAGGGAGAGAAAGAGAGAGAATGAAAGAGAATGAAAGAGAGAGAAAGAATGAAAGAAAGAGAATGAGAATGAAAGAGGGAGAGGGAGGGAGGGAGGGAAAGAGAGAAAAATTAGAATGTATTGGCTCTTTGCTGCCATCTAGTGGTCGGGATTTTGCAGCTAACATTGCCTGGTTTCCTCCCTTCTACGAGTACGAGTCCGCTCGGCATACATTTCCCACCGTGCTTTGAGGCCAGAGGGGGGGGGGAGAGAGAGAGAGAGAGAGAGAGAGAGAGAGAGAGAGAGAGAACGCCGGTCACATAAAAACTACATTTCCCAGAGAGCCACGGGGTTCCAGACCGGAAGTCGCTCTTTTTTTAGACTTGCTTTGGTGTCTTTTGGTGTAGATTCTGTCTTTCCAGCCAGAGGCCGGTGGGAAGATGCTGCAAATTAGTTCCAGGGGCCTGAGGTTGTTGTTGCGGGACATCCACGGCTTTTCTACACGATTCAGAGGTGAGAGAACTTTTAGTCTATTAACCAGGAATGCTTCGCTTTGCAATCTGATAAACCGAGAAAGCCAGTGTATTTCTCTTGGTTTTATTTCCAAACTATGTTACTGTTTGGCTTGCTTTCTGAGAATTATATCTGAGAAATATTCTGAAATATCACATCTGATATTAATCCAATCTATTGAAACAAAATCCAACTTGTGTTAAAGCTACTTTTAAAACTCAGTTCAGATATATATTAGTTTGCATTTAGTTTGTGCTTTGTTGCGTCTTCAAGATAGATAGATAGATAGATAGATAGATAGATAGATAGATAGATAGATAGATAGATAGATAGATAGATAGATAGATAGATGATAGATTGATTGATAGATAGATGATAGACAGGTAGATAGATAGATAGATAGATAGATAGATAGATAGACAGACAGACAGACAGACAGACAGACAGACAGATGATAGATGCAACAAATATATATTGCATATACATACACACACACCCAATTGACCTGTTTGCTGGCTGGGGATCATGGGCAGTGGAAATCCAACACAGATGTAGAATCCTGGGTTGGGAGAAGGTGCTGTAATGGATGGATGAGGAATAAGAGACTCCATCTGCGTTGGCTAGTTGGGAATTATGGGACTTGAGATGCATGTTGGACACACATATACATGCACACACACACACACATACACACTGCCTTGAATCATGCTGAATTCATCACGGAAATTCTCCAAGAAATTATTTGCTGCCGCTGCTTTTTTTCAGAAGAAGACTTTATCTGACTTCAGTATAGATAGTTTGAACTTTCTGGTGGTCTCCCATCCAAACGTTAATCGGTCCAACCCAGCTTAGTCGTTTGAGACCAACCAAAATCAACCAAAAAGGAGGGAGGCCAGGTCCTAATTTCCACCAAGCTCCACCAAGACAAGACATGTCTCTTTTCTACAATACATTTTTGAAAACATCTTCGAAGCAACCTTAATAATGGATATTTTTTTCAAACTATAGGGAGGAGAGTTAGGGAGAGTTATACAGAGATTTCAATTGCAAAACCAAGGTATGTGCTCACCTGTGAGGATGTCCTGTAAATGCAATAGGATTCCAAGGGAAAATGCATGTGGTTTTTTTTTCGTCATTTACCTTAGAGTAGTATTTCTCATCCTCAGCAACTTTAAGATGTCTGGACTTCAACTCCCAGAATTCTCCAACTAGCAGGCTGGCTGGGGAATTCTAGGAGTTGGAGTCCACACATCTTAAGTTTGCTGAGGTGGAGAAACACTGCCTTAGAAGATGATCAAATGTTATTTGACATAAGCCAGGGGTAGGCAACCTTGGCTCTTTTATGACTCGTGGACTTCAACTCCCAGAATTCCTCAGCCAACATGGCTGGCTCAGGAATTCTGGAAGTTGAAGTCCACGAGACATAAAAGAGCCAAGGTTGCCTACCCCTGACATAAGCAGACAACTCAACCATACCATGCTTCTCAGGTTTTGCTGCTTCGGCCTCAGCGCACTCGTACGATATGAGAAGAGTCGAAATAACTCCGCTGGAGCAACGGAAACTCACCTTCGATACCCATCGTCTTGTGCGAGATCTAGAAGCCCATGGTGAGCAAACATCTCCAGTGAACAGTGTCTAAGAGAACTTTCCTCCGTGTAGTAGCAATAGCACTGAGACTTATATACCACTTCACAGTGCTTTATAGCACTCTCTAAGCCAGTGTTTCTCAATCTTGACAATTTTAAGGCATGTGGGCTTCAACTCCCAGAATTCCACAGCCAGCAATGCTGGCTGTGGAATTCTGGGAATTGAAGTCCACATGCCTTAAAATTGTTAAGGTTGAGAAACACTGCTCTAAGCAGTTTTCAACGTCAGCCTATTTCCCCCCATCAATCTGGGTCTCATTTTACCAACCTCGGAAGGATGGAAAGCGGAGTTAACTTTGAGCCGGTCTGGATCAAACTACGGGCAGTTGGCAGAGTTAGCCTGCAGTACTGCATTCTAACCACTGCGACACCATCCCTCCCTCCCTCCCTCCCTTCCCAATAGCATTTATATACCACTTCACAGTGCTTTACAGTCCTCTCCAAGTGGTTCACAGAGTCAGCCTCTTGCCCCCAACCATCTGGGTCCTCATTTTACTGACCTCGGAAGGGTGGAAGGCAGAGTCAACCTTGAGTTCCGTCAGGATCGAACTCCAGACTGTGGGCAGAATTTAACCTGCAATACTGCATTCTAACCACTGGGCCACCACCATTATTCTATCTCTGAATATCTTTCAACACTGAGTGTTGACTTATGGGTGGGATCCTTCATTGGGTGGCATCAGCCCTCCACAAGATCCTTCTGACAGATAACCCTCAACTTAACAACCACAATAGGGACAGAATTTCCACTGCTAGGCAAGGCAGTCATTGAGGCATGGTAAAAAAAAAATTTTTTTGCCACAGTTGTTAAGTGAATTGCTGCAGTTGTTAAATGAATCACACAGTTGCTAAGGGAATCTGACTTCTCCCATTGACTATTTGTCGGAAGCTTGGTGAGACGGTCTCAAGTGGCAGTTGCATGAGCCCAGGACGCTGCAGGCGTCATAAATACGATAATACCGGTTGCAAAGCACGCAAATTTTGATCCTGTGACTCTGGGGGATTGTGTGATGATAGGAAATGTATGGACCATTGAAAGTCCCCCCCCCTTTTTTTTTTTAACTTTGAACAGTCACTAAATGAATGGTTGTAAGTCAAGGACTACCTGTATTGCTTAAGAAGGAACATCACTACCTTACAGATAATCCTCGGCATACGACCACATTGGAGCCCAAAATTTCTGTTGCTAAGCGAGACAGTTGTTAAGTGAATTTTGCCCCATTTTATGACCTTTCTTGCCACAGTTGTTAAGTGAATCGCTGCATTAGTTAAGTTAGTAACATGGTTGTTAAGTCAATCTGGCTTTCCCCGTCAACTTTGCTTGTCAGAAGGTCACAAAAGGGGATCATGTGACGCCCCAGGACACTGCAACCGTCACAAATATGAATCAGTTGCCAAGAATCTGAATTTTCAGCAAGGGATCGTGAGGATGCTACAACAGTCAAAAGTGTGAAAAATGATCGTAAGCCACTTGTTCAGTGCCGTTCTAACTGTGAGCGGTCACTAAATGAACTGTTTGTAAGTTGAGGACTTTTTGTGCAGTTTTCTCGTCATTATCATGGACTTGGTTTCCCATCGCTGTCTTCTGAAATGTTTCTCAATTTTCTTGCTTTAACTTTCTTGTCTAACTCGTCCTGAGATTCCTTGGCTGCTTCCCATCCAAATCTTAACCAGTCCCGACCCTGCTTAGCTTCCAAGCCCTAATAAGGTCCCTGAGGTATTGGCGTTGAGAACAAGTAGCATAAAACCTTATGGATTATTAGAAGGATAAGGGGGAAAAAATGGAGTTCTGCTTTTCAATTTGTTAACCCAAACTCTGAATTGAGTAGATTACGGTGTACTTTATATACTCAACAGGGTTTGCAAAAGAACAGGCTGAAACGGTTGTCTCGGCATTAATGAGTTTGTCATCGGTCAGCCTGGACACTGTCTACAAGGATATGGTAACACAAGCCCAACAGGTAACCAACCGATGGGTTATTCCTTGGATTTCTCACTTTTTATGGGCCTTAAATACAGGTAGTATCCTCAACCTACAACCACAATTGGTACCAGATTTTCTGTTGTTGAACAAGGCGGGGGTTAAATGAGCCGCACTTGATTTTATGATACTTTAACTATGGTTGTTAAGCGAATCACTGCGGCCGTTGAATGAATGACATGGTTGTTAAGCAGATCTGGATTCCCCCATTGACTTTGCTTGGTGGGAGCCAACAGGGAAGGTTGGAAATGGTGAGATCACACACACACTGGGATGCTGCAGTGTCAGAGCATGCACAGTTTTTTGTTTTTTTTGTAAAAAGTTTTTATTTTCCCTTTTTCATTACACTCTTACAAAATACTTCAGATAAAAATTAAAATAAATTTATACACACAACTTTCGGTATTGCTCAGCCATTTCCCCCCAAACCGTATCCCCCCTCTAACTTCCTCTCTTACTTCCCTCTTCCTCCCTCTTCTGAGCATGCACAGTCTTATTACACTGAGGTAACCCAGTACAGTACACAGTGGTTTGTATTTAAATGGTGGTTTATATTATACCATCTACAAATATACACTAGAAACAAAATACATACACGGGGTGATACAGCAAACTCCAACACACGGCAGTTCAGCAGGAAAGGGACAAGAGAGAAAGACTCCAGCAAGGCCTTCCCTTTTATACTCAAACTCTTAAAGGGATACAGACTCCTGCTGAGTCATTCCTAACATTGCATCGTTCATCTCACATTATACAAGCTGGTTAGCTTCTAAATCATTACCTTGACATGCAGCCATTGGGATGGTGGGGATGCTGCAACAGTTGTGTGAGGATCTGCTACAAGTCACTCTTTTCAAAACTGTTGTATTTTCAAACGGCCGCTATACACATTATTGTAAGTTGAGGACTACCTTGTAATCTTGACATAATCTTCGCAACCGTCTTCATAATTATTTAGGCAATGCATAGCTTAAGTACAGCCTTGTTCTCCCAAGTTGGAAAGCCAGTTGTTTCTTGCAGGGATATTTTGAACTTTTAGATTTTCTGGCTTTTTTACCAAGAATTTAGGGTCGATAATATAGGAATCACCTTTCTCTATAAAAATGTACAGATGTGAATAAGAGGAAGTAAGGTAAAGGGGAAAAGATGTCCTCTGTCTGACTCTAGAGGGCGCTGCTCATCTCCATTTCTTGACCGAGGGAGCCAGCGTTGTCCGAAGATGCTTCCGTGGTCATGTAGCCAATATGACTATATGCCAAGGCACCCAGAACACAGTTACTTTCCCACTGAAGGAATACCTATTAATCTACTCGCATTTGCATGCTTTCGAACTACCAGGTGAACAGGAGCTGGAACAAGGAACGGGAGCTCACCCCGTCTTACAGTGCTCAGATCTCAAACCCAGGCTGTCAGCTTTCCAGCTGATAAGCTCAACGTCTTTAGCCACTGCACCCCCAAGAGAAAGTGATTGATCCTAAATCATCCTGTGAAACTTGAACCTTGATCATTCCACTCCAAACAGAACATGTGACTGTGACGTTTTTACAAGGCAGTGAGATGGCCTTGTAAAAATGTCACCCCTACGGGAACCCCTAGAAGTGTGCGCAAAACATTTTGAGATCTAATTGTCCTGACATTAGATATGTGCCTTAAAAAGTCTGTGTATACATGTATATGTTTGTATATAATGTATAAAAATGTGTATATATGTATATGTGTTTGTATAATGTATAAATACAGTGTATGAAGTTTGCCACTGCTTCTCCAAAATTTCCCATCAAACATGTTATCATTACACAGAACGTTCTTCTGACATATTCCCGTCTCATCAATTAAATATCCTGCCGGAAAACAAGGAATATTTAAGATGCCTTGAAAATTTTGTGTGTTTATATAGGGCAGGGGTAGGCAACCTTGGCTCTTTTATAACTCGTGGACTTCAACTCCCAGAATTCCTGAGCCAGCGTGGGCAAAACTTTGGCCCCTTCATGATTCGTGGACTTCAACTCCCAGAATTCCTGAGGCAGCCATGCTGAGGGAAAAGGGAAAGGTTTCCAAGCTGAGCCATGCTGGCTCAGGAATTCTGGGAGTTGAAGTCCACGAGTCACAAAAGAGCCAAGGTTGCCTACCCCGATATAGTGTATTTTTATTTTATGTTTTAGGAAATAACTTTGCAGCAGATAATGTTTCATCTGGATTCCATTCGCAAGGATATGGTCATTCTTGAGAAGAGCGAGTTTGCCAATTTGAGAGCAGAAAACGAGGTATTATTCCCCCCCCCCCCAAAATGCCCTGAGCCTTATTTGTTTAGCTTGTGAAGGTATTCTGCAAAACCGACATTTTCAGATTTTACATGTTACGGGCAGTGTTTCAAATTCAGTCCCAAGCAAGAGTTTGTGGGGGCATGAACGGAATGGCTGGTTGCAGCCCTTTAAAGCAGCTGCATCATTGCTCAAACGTGTGAAGGCGGCTGTGAAATTTAACATATATTGTGCTGTTACACTTCCTTTATACCATCCGCTGTTCCTCTGCTTTCTCCCTCTCTTCCTTAGAAAATGAAAATTGAATTGGATCAAGTTAAACAGCAACTAATGGTAAGTAGAACGGACTCAGCCCAACTCTTAGGTTTTAGGATGGAGCTATACCTACTTTTAAAAAATAGTTGTAGACAATCTTTTCATTCAAGAAAATCTGGTCCTCTTGGTTTTGCTACACAGCTGGAGCCCCACCTAAACCACCTGTGCCTTTGGGAAACCTTGAGCAAGGCCCCCACCCAGCCCTGTGGCATTCTGCCAGGTGCTGTAACTGAAGAGTAAATAATAACTTTAAATAAAGATGCTAGTCACAACTGTGCAACAGCAGGAAAGGGGAAATGAGGATCTTACACAAGGTACTGAAATCAAATTTCAATCAGAATAGGACCTTGGAGGTCTTCTAGTCCAACCCCCTGCTCAAGCAGGAACCCCTATACCAGGGGTAGGCAACCTTGGCTCTTTTATGACTCATGGACTTCAACTCCCAGAATTCCTGGGCTAGCATGGCTGGCTCAGGAATTCTGGGAGTTGACGTCCACTAGTCATAAAAGAGCCAAGGTTGCCTACCCCTGCCCTATACCATTCCAGACAAATGGCTGTCCAGTCTCTTCTTAAAAACCTCCAGTGATGGAACACCCACAACATCTGAAGGCGAGCTGTTCCACTGGTTGATTGTCCTCACTGTTAGGAAGTTTCTCCTTAATTCCAGGTTGCTTCTCTCCTGGATTAGTTTCAATCCATTGTTTCTTGTCCTGCCTTCAGATGCTTTGGAGAATAGCTTGACTCCCTCTTCTTTGTGGCAGCCCCTTAAACACTGGAATATTGCTGTCACGTCACCCCTAGTCCTTCTTTTGCCTAGATTCGGCCCTGGGTTTCAAATAGCAAGATCTCCAAAGAGAAATAGAATTTTCAGGCAGGCTTGAAAATTCAGGAAAAGAATATTCTGTTTTTGCTTCCTAAAATTGAGAGGGGCGTGTTTTTCTCTCCCTTTTTAAAGAATGAAATTAATCAAATCAAAGCAGAAAACAAGCTCGACATCAATTTGGAGAGAAGCAGAGTGACCGATATGGTGAGTAGTTCCATGTTGGTATTTTTTTTTCTTACCATTGACTTGCAACCACGATGGAACTCCACATTTCTGTTACTAAACAAGGCAATTGTCAAGTGACAATTTGTCTCCATTTTACTATCTTTTTTTTGCCACAGTTGTTAAGTGAATCATGTGGTCATTAAGTGAATCATGTGGACATTAAGCAAATCCGGCTTCTCCCACTGACTGCTTGTCATTGTAACCATGTCATTGTAACTGTGAACAGTCACTAAATCAGGGGTCTTCAAACTTGGCCCCTTCATGACTTGTGGACTTCAACTCCCAGAATTCCTTAGCTAGACATGCTGGCTGAGGAATTTTGGGAGTTGAAGTCCACAAGTCATGAAGGGGCCATAGTTCCCCCATGCTGGCTGAGGAATTCTGGGAGTTGAAGTCCACAAGTCATGAAGGGCCCTTAGTTCCCCCATACTGGCTGAGGAATTCTGGGAGTTGAAGTCCACAAGTCATAAAAGGGCCAAGTTTGAAGACCCCTGCACTAAATGAATGCTTGCAAGTCAAGAACGAACTGTACTTTTTGATCTGATTCTGTATTCCTGCTTTTTTAAAAAAATGTTTTTCTTCCTTTTTCTAATTCTCCAGTTCACAGATCAGGAAAGAAAGCTGATGGAAGCCTCAACAGAATTTCATAAAAAGGTATGAGTTTGAACCACTTTTATTCCAAATTCTAAATACTCTTTATTTGATTTGAAATACATCTGTTGGTTTGCAGGAAACAGGGGTTGCAGGACAAAAATCTCCATTTGTCCCCTTCTATTTAGCATCTCCATTTGATTCTCACAGACCTGCTTCTCCTTCCCTGTCAGCCTTCCAGTTCTCTGACTCCAATTCCTAGAATTCTCTTCAGTTGCCGTGACAGGATTGGAATTCTGGGGAATAAAAAATCCACAATCTAAAGCAGTTTTTCTCAATCTTGGCAACTTGAAGGATCTGTGGACTTTCAACTCCCAGAATTCCCCAGCCATCTGGTTTCTGTAAACTAGTGGTTTATATTTGGGTTTCTGTTGTTTATATTCTCAAGCTCACTTTTTTGGATGAATAACAAGAGATACATATTTTACATTAGTGGAAAGTTAAATCCCCCTCCAATCAAGATTGGCTTCCGGTCAATCCAAGGACCCAACCAGGTTTTTTGGCCAAAAACATGGAAATGGTTTGTTACTAGCTATCTTCTAGGGTGTGTTTTCAACTTTCTAAACTAGGGTAGTCTAATCTAGCAGGCAATCTTGGGATTTCCTTGTGGTATCTCATCCCAATATTAGCCTGGTCTGATCTTGCTTAGTTTTTCTGAGAACACCCAAACTTAGTTAGGTATTTCTATCTGCTGACTTTCACTAATAAAGAGTGTTGTATTTTTTTCCCCTGGATTCACTTTAACAACTGCAGTGATTCCTTTAAAACCGTAGGAAAAGAAGTGGTAAAATTGCAACATAACTCACTTAGCAATCACTTTGCTTAGCAATGGAAATTCTGTTCCCAATTTTAGTTGTAAGTCAAGGACTGCCTGTACATTTGTAGTAGGTAGCAACGTGACAGAAGGCAATGTGTACATTTTAAATAACCTGACAGAACAGAAATAACTTTTTCCTAGTATCCAAAGTTAGCTAATTCTTGGTTAGTTGATTCCTGATCAGGGACTGCCACAAAAAAGAGGGGAGGTTGTCAATCTATTTTCCAAAACATCTGAAAACAGAACAGGAAGCAACGGATGGAAACTGATTAAAGAGAGAACCAATCTAGAACTAAGGAGAAATTTCTTAAGAGCAAGAACAATTAACCAGTGGAACAACCTGCCTCCAGAGGTTGTGGGTGCTCCAACACTGGAGATTTTTAAGAAGAGATTTATTTATTTTTATTTATTTTATTTATGAGACTTATATACCGCTTTAAGTGCAAGCACTCTCTAAGCGGTGTACACCAGTAAGCAATGTATATATATATATTTACATTGCCCCCAACAATCTGGGTCCTCATTTTACCTACCCCGGAAGGATGGAAGAGCCGGTGAGATTTGAACCGCTGACCTGCTGAACACAGTCAGCTAAAGTGGCCTGCAGTACTGCACTCTAACTGCTGCGCCACCTCGGCTCATTGGACAACCATTTGTCTGAAATGGTATAGGGCAGTGGTGGCGAACCTATGACACATGTGCCAGAGGTGGCATTCAGAGCCCTCTCTGTGGGCATGTGCACCGTTGCCCCAGCCCCGCCTCCCCCCACGGCCCCTCCCCCTAACAGCAGCCCCCCCCTGGAGGAGAGTCGCTCCCGAGTGCAGTCTGCATGGAGTAGCATAGCCAAAGAGCATGGCAGCCGGGCAGCAGGGACAAGACGCTGCCATCACGCACAGTTAATGCTGTGGGGCGCGGGCGGAGGGCGTGGCCACCATGGCGCTGCTGGGCCGCCTGGGCGATCTGCGGCAGGCCGTGGAGGCGGTGAGTGGCCCTGCGGGTGGGCGGGGTGGGGATGGAGCAGGGGTGGGCTGGGGGGCAGGACAGGGTAGAGCGGGGGTGGAGCAGGGGAGGGGTGGGGGTGAGGGCGGTTTTGGGGCACTCGGTCTCTAAAAGGTTCGCCATCACTGGTATAGGGCAGGGGTAGGCAACCTTGTCTCTTTTATGACTCGTGGACTTCAACTCCCATAATTCCTGAGCCAGCCATGGGGAAAACTTTGGCACCTTCATGACTTGTGGACTTTAACTCCCAGAATTCCTCAGCCAGCATGGGGGAAACCTTGGCCCCTTCATGACTTGTGGACTTCAACTCCCAGAATTCCTCAGCCAGCATAGCTGGCTCAGGAATTCTGGGAGTTGAAGTCCACGAGTCATAAAAGAGCTAAGGTGCCTATCCCTGGTATAGGGTTTCCTGCTTGAGAGGGTTGGACTACAAGACCTCCCAGGTCCCTTCCAACTCTGTTATTCTGTTACAAAGGATGTTGATGCCACCCTAAGCCACAGGGAGAAAATTTCCTGTCTCTGCCAACTGCGCTGCTCATTTTTGGGTGCCAAATGATGCCGTGTGTCCTTCTAGGATTCAAGCACCAACAGTTCCCTTACAGAAGTCAACAATAAGATTGATGCTGAAATTGCAGCTCTCAAAACACTCATGGAGTCGAATAAGCTGGAAACCATCCGTTACTTAGCAGGTATGTGCCTGGTGCGTTAAAGGCCAGCCTCCAAAGTGGGATGCTTAGCAACTGAAACAAACTGGCGTCATTTGCTCTGGCTGCTGAAGGGTTTCACCATTCCATACTATACCGTGGAGATTCTCAGGTGCTTTTTCAAAAGGCAGCTGGAGTGTTTTCTCCTTGAGGAAGAAGAAGACATTTCACTTCTCATTCAAGAAGCTTCCTCAGTTCTGACTGGATGGTGAGGGGATGGAAGGATTTAGTTCTGGCCAGTCAGAACTGAAGAAGCTTCTTGGATGAGAAGCAAATCTTTCTTCTTCTTCTTCTTCTTCTTCTTCTTCTTCTTCTTCTTCTTCTTCTTCTTCTTCTTCTTCTTATTCTTCTTCTTCTTCTTATTCTTCTTCTTCTTCTTCTTCTTCTTCTTCTTCTTCTTCTTCTTCTTCTTCTTCTTCTTCTTCTTCTTCTTCTTCTTCTTCTTCTTCTTCTTCTTCTTCTCCTCCTCCTCCTCCTCCTCCTCCTCCTCCTCCTCCTCTTTCTTCTTTCTTCTTCTCTTCCTCTTCTTCTTCTTCTTCCCCTCCTCCTCTTTCTTCTTTCTTCTTTCTTCTTCTTCTTCTTCTTCTTCTTCTTCTTCTTCTTCTTCTTCTTCTTCTTCTTCTTCTTCTTCTTCTTCTTCTTCTTCTTCTCCTCCTTCTTCCTCCTCCTCCTCCTCCTCTGTGTAACTTCTCCAAAGTTATCTCTGTGGTCCTCTGCAGACAGTGGTGGAGCTCTTCAAGTGCAGTTGGTTGAACATTTGTTGGGAGTGGTTTAGTAGTGGATACTTGCCCTGAGCAAGGCTTTGGACTAGTAGACCCATATGATCCTTTCCAATTTGTACATTTTAATGCTGGGTCCTCTAAACAGCTCTAAGATGACCATCCAACCTCTGTTTGAAGACCTCCAGAGATGCTCTTTAGTATCAAATGGCAAAGGCAAATTCCATGAAACTTTTTAACCCAAAAACATTCACCGTTTTTTTTCCCCCTTTTAATTTCAGCCTCTGTTTTCACTTGCCTTGCTATTGCTTTGGGATTTTATCGGTTTTGGAAATAAGAAGCCCTCCAATGGGAGGAAGAGAAAAAGGACAGAGCAAAAACACTCCTAATTGGACACCTACAACATATCTGAGATAACCTCTTCTGGCTGATCCTTTCAGCCTTCCTTCATCAGCCAGTGATCTTTTTCATCCTCCATTGCTCTGGACAAAACCGCTCAAAACAGTTTGCGCCCAATTGAAGAGTGATCTACTGGAGCCCAAGAGATCTGTGGCGCTTGAAGATCTAGACAAGGGAGGTAAAGCTGCAATCAGCTGTCGTGTCATGTACTGCAGCTGGTTTTTCTCTTCTCCAGCCTGATCTTCTTGGCCTTCGTCCTTCGGGTTGAATTTCCTTGCTCTCCACTGCAGCTGAGTTGGGACTGTAGCTTTGAGAATTCAGATTGGCTGAGAATTTACACAGCTGCACCCCTAACATATCTGGAACGTCCCAACAGCAGAACCACTGTTTTCTCTGCACAAATGTGTCTCCGAGTTTAGAGCTTCTGGTGGAGAAATTTCTTCTCATCAGGTGTTCTGTTGCCCTCATACATAACAGCACTAGAGATCACGTCCCACCTGGGACGAGATAACCAACCAGCAGAGAATGTTTAAACACTAGTTTATCCTTAATGTCTAAGACGACTGAATGTATTGCAATTTTCTTTTCCCCCACGGAACACACAATGCTACTTATATTCCATTCTAGACTGGAAATCTAGGCCCTTTCTATGTTGGTATTCTCAGCATTGCATAGTAGCAATTCTGCCCCGGCATTCTTCAACCAAACGTATGGACTTCAACTCCCAGAATTCTCTTAATCGCCTTGACTTTTGCTGGGAATTCCAGGAACTGAGAGGCATGGAGGCTGGAGGATCTATAAGCCGCCCGGGATCCCTTCTAGGGGATATAGGTGACATAAAAAAATAAATAAATATATAATAGTTTCAGAAAAGGCTGAAAGATCTAGGACAGTGTTTCTCAACCTTAGAGCAATTTTAACAAGGCTGGCTAGGGGAATTCTGGGCGTTGAAGTCCACTCATCTTAAAGGTTGAGAAACACTGATCTAGGATAGCCTACAATTGTTGACTGAAACTAACGCTGGGACCTTTTGAGAGTCAAGAGGTGCTTTATTGCTAAATCTTGGCCTTTTTCAGTTAAGCAAAAAAAAAAAAGCCAAGGTGCCTTTTAAAATTTAGCTTAGCCCCGTTTGTAAGGCAGAAGGAAAGCCAGAGCAATTTCAAAATGCCGCAGTCTTTGAATTCTCTTTTGTGGTAATCCGGTAGAAGTTTTAACTATTGGGTGCATTTGTTAATCTGTGATGCTCTTGCTAGATTACTCTTCTTCTCTTATCAAGAGTTGTTTAGATTCACCTTAACCCTGGGGTAGACAACCTTGGCTCTTTTATGACGCGTGGACTTCTCCCAGAATTCCTGAGCCAGCATGGCTCAGCTTGGAAACTCTCCCTTTCCCCTCAGCATGGCTGGCTCAGGAATTCTGGGAGTTGAAGTCCACAAGTCATAAAAGAGCCAAGGTTGCCTACCCCTGCTTTAACCAATTGGCTGTTTTGGGGAAGTCAAAACACTTACCAGCATAACACAACTCGCTTAAAAACTGATGTGACACTCGGGCTTGTTAGCCCTAACTTATTGAATGAGTCTTGATTAGCTGGATTTACCCAAGACACGAAATCATAAATCTGGGGTTTATAGACTGCAGTTGCTGGTTGTCTGATATTCAGAACTTTTGCTGGTTCCACAACAGTGCTAAATGTCCCTGGTAGCCATCGACACACTCCAAAAATGACAAGCCAGGCCTGGAAGACGAGCATGTAGGTGGTTAACAACCCCATCCCCACCCCGCCAAATGCAGAAAAGCTCCAAAGTTATGGCTCCATTGTAGGGGGAAGGGGGGTGTCAAAAGAAAAATCTAATATTTATATTTTTGACGCCTCTGCTTTCTCCCAACAGTACATAAGCCACATAGTGGTTGGCTTTGTGTGATAGAATTGGATTAGTTAAACCAATGAGTGTTTACCTAAAATGGTGTGTCCACATACAACAGTGGCCCCCAACCTTTTGGGCACCAGGGACCGGTTCCGTGGAGAGATTTTTCCGTGGACCAGAAGGGGGTGTGGTTTTGCACGCTGCCTGCATCCCCACATGCACAGATGGGTCTTGTGCAGGCCAGTTTTTGGGGCGCCATTAACAAGTACCTGTGCCGCAGCCTCGGATTTGGGGACCCCTGATGTACAACTATTGACAAGGGCTGATTTTCAATTCCATGCAGAGGGCAACTTACCCATCACCAGGCTAGTTCAAAAGGGTGAGTTGAATCTGGAGCCTTAATAAGGATATCACGTTTTCTACATCTTGTCTCTGATCTAACCTGCTCTAGATTTTTTTTTTTTTTAGCCTTTCCCAATTCATCCAGAATATCGAGATATCACGTTGAAAAGACAGTTTCAGAAGCTCTGATGTGAGCGAGAGAAAGGAAGGATTTACTATTATTATTATTACTGAAGATATCCTTTAAAATACCACATTAATTCCCAGGAAACTTTAAACCTTCCTTTCCAGAGCTATATTTTCTGCTTTTTATCTTGCGTTATCCACAAAATACAGGGTGCTTAAAGCTGCCAGATGTTTTCCTTTGCGAAGGGAAGATTTAAGTATGCATCGCCAGCTGCTTTATTCCCCTCAAATACGTGCATCAGACAGATTGTTATTGTTTGTTTGTTTTTTTAATGCAGTATTGTGTTTTGTAGTTCTATAAAATAGTCTGGCCTCCTATTGTGCTTTCCAGATGTTGGAGAAATAATTGTATTTTTACTCTCACACGTTGAAGGGAGGTGGGTTGGGACAGTGGCCCCAAAGCACAAGGAAAGTGAATTTCTTCAGAAATCATTCTTGTTGCTGAATTTTACAAACCAAAGTTCTTGGAAGTGAATGTCTCTGTTTTAATATTAAACATTTGCTGACCACATGGCTACAATTATTCCAGAGTTGCTTGATTGTCCAGTCCCTTCCTACACTTTGCGAACCAACCTGTCTCATATCACCAGGATGGCCTTCAGCAATTCCTTTGAATTCTTGTAAGCCCATTTTTCCCAATTTCCCCCCTTTTTAGAAGAAGTTTTCATGTAGAAGCAAACAAATCTTGTATTTTCAACCATCTCTGCCAGAGTTCTTGGACTTGCTGATGTACAATAAGACAGATGCATCACTCATATTAAATTGTTGAGTTTATTAGCGTCTCCACTGTACAGCAGAAATTTCACTGAGCCTTGGCTAAGGGGCAACATAAGCATTGGAAGTTTTCTTTTTTTAAAAAAAAGGTTAATATTTAATGACAAGCCAGGGTACAATAATTAGCAGTGCATTTTAAAAACCCTTACCTGTAATGGCATCCTGGTTCAGAGGCAGCCTTTCCAAATTTGGAAAGCTCAAAACGGGTTAAAAAGCACGATTGCCTCCAAACTACAAGAATTTCATTCTGAGGGCTGTGAAAATTTCACATTTAAAAGGTTGCACAAAAATGATGTTCAAGAGCTTGGATTAATCTGGAATTTGAAGGAGGAAGTTGACACAGGCTATGGGGCCATAAAAAAATGCCTCCTTAAATCAACACCCACGCAAGCTTAGATGTCACTTGATTTTCGACAGGTGGACCTGTGCACACAGACAGGTGATACGTAATAAACTTTTTCCATTCAGATTCTGGTAAGACAATATATTTATGATGCCAAAAAAACAGACGTGCTTTGACTAGTTAAGAATTTGGCATTGTTAGTTCACCTTTCATGCTGAGGATTGTCTGGGAAGCCAACTGAATGTAATTTTCCTTTGAGTAAAATGTTTACTACTTGTTTTTCTTAGAATCTTTTTATAATCACACCTCCAGGGCTAAAGAGAGGCCTTTTCTTCAATTTCTTCTCTTTCTTGGTGTCAAAACTCACTTTAGGCAAATCGGAGGATGCTTTGTCTGGGTCAGATACTTCTTTAGGAAAAGCCAATGATTCCTGTAAGAGACATTGGAAATTAACCTCATTCTAGGTCAGAGGTAGGCAACCTTGGCTCTTTTATGACTTGTGGACTTCAACTCCCAGAATTCCTGAGCCAGCATGGGGGAACTGTGGCCTCTTCATGACTTGCGGACTTCAACTCCCAGAATTCTTGAGCCAGCATGGGGGAACTGTGGCCTCTTCATGACTGGTGACAACTCCCAGAATTTCTGAGCCAGCAGGGGGGAAACCTTGGTCCCTTCATGACTCGTGGACTTCAACTCCCAAAATTCCTGAGCCAGCATGGGGGAACTATGGCCCCTTCATGACTTTTGGACTTCAATTCCCAGAATTCCTAAGCCAGCATGGGGGAACTATGGCCCCTTCATGACTTGTGGACTTCAACTCCCAGAATTCCTGAGCCAGCATGAGGAAACTTTGGCCCCTTCATGACTCGTGGACTTCAACTCCCAGAATTCCTGAGCCAGCATGGCTCAGCTTGGAAACTCTTTCCCCTCAGGGTGGCTGGCTCAGGAATTCTGGGAGTTGAAGTCCACGAGTCATAAAAGGGTCAAGGTTGCCTACCCCTGTTCTTGGCTTTTGGCAGGAAATGAAATTGAAAGGGACCTTTTAAAAGGAGTTACGCCAACAGAGATTTGGCCTTCTAACTTCTAGGGAAGCAGTAGCCAATTGACTTGTCTATTTATGTTCTTTACGTTTAATATTAGAGAGCCAGATTGGCCTAGTGCTTGAGGCACCAGGCTGGAAAAGGGGAGATGGTGAGTTTTAATCCTACCTTAGGCACGAAGCCAGCTTGGTGGCTTTGGGCCAGTCGTTCACTCTCCGCCCTAGAAAGGAGGCAATGGCGAGGCCATGCCTGAAGAATGTTGCCAGGAAACGAGAATTCATTTTCCAAGAATGAAAAATAACTTGAAAGCAGAGGTCTCCTTTATATTCAGTATTAAAAGTAAAGATGGCCTCAAGATTTCTTCAACCTCATGAGTATCTCCACATAGTTTTCCTGGCAATAGTAGGGGAGTGTTATGCTATTGCCTTGTTCAGAAATGTTTTCCTCCAGTTCCCAGGCAAAGTTCTTACATCCTGGAATTCCCTGATGGTTTTTAACCAGCAGTAAGTACTAACCAGGTCCAAATCAAACTTACCAAGAGCCCCCCAAATCAGCTAACTGGATATATGCAACAGCATCAACTAGAAAAGCTTCCCAACAGATTAACTAACACTCCTTTTCCACAAAAAAAATTATTATTTTTAAAGAGATAGAAAACTGGAACTGACTGGCCCAAAACCCCTAAAAGGTAGTTATTCCACACTAGGTGCGTTGGGACTACAGATACCAAATGTTCGGAAGGAATTCATCAATATCTAAGGAAGGTGATGAGGAACATCAGCTACAGAGTACAGAGTGCAGAGAAGAGCAACAAAGATGATTAGGGGACTGGAGGCTAAAACATATAAGGAACGGTTGCTAGAATTGGGTATGTCTAGTTTAATGAAGAGAAGGACGAGGGGGGACATGATAGCAGTGTCCCAATATCTCAGGGGCTGCCACAAAGAAGAGGGAGTCAAGCTATTCTTCAAAACACCTGAAGGCAGGACAAGAAGCAACGGGTGGAAACTAATCAAGGAGAGAAGCAACCTAGAACTAAGGAGAAACTTCCTGACAGTGAGAACAATTAACCAGTGGAACAACCTGCCTCCAGAAGCTGTGGATGCTCCAACACTGGAAGTTTTTAAGAAAAGACTGGCAGCCATTTGTCCGAAATGGTGTAGGGTTTCCTGCCTGAGCACGGGGTTGGACTAGATGACCTCCAAGGTCCCTTCCAACTTTACTACTATTACTATATGCAATGGCTCCCAGCTATCGGATTAATTTCCCATACAGCAGAGCTGCGATTCTAGGATAGATCTGTTAAAACGCAGGTAAAATTTTAACTGTTCAAATCTCCATCGGTTAAGAAAGCTAAAGGAACTCGGAAGGAAAGCTGGTCAGAATAAAGTGAGAGAAAAGGAGTTTAAACATATATTGAAAGTAAAAAAGAAAGGAGTTGGCAATTAAGCGTAAACATTCATTCTTAAACACAGAATAGTTCCTCTTTCAAGACAAGCAAGTTATTGCCTTCTTTAGTATTTGTTCATCTGATGTTGTGGTTCACTAAATTGTAATTATTCATCATCCAACTGCTGAATGAATGAGAGAATTTAATTCCCATTGTGCCATGTCTAAGAGACCACCTGATCAAATATCAGATGGGAAAGATCTGGTCCACACATGAAGGTCCAATTAAACCAATTTATTGTCCAAAGCCTAAGTACGGAAGTCTTCTCAACTTTTATTAGCACCTGGTTAGAATTAGATAAGGGTCAATGGCACTCGAAGGATGTTGAACTTAGTTCATTGGTGGCTATGTAGAGATTCTAGGCTGATACCTCTTTTAACTCTGCCCCCCCAGTTCTGCCCCTTCTTGTCCTACACTAGATGAAGAACCACAGAGAAAGGGGACATCAGTGTAAGTCACAATTTCAGAGTAAGAAGTCCACCTTTATCAGTTATGAAAAAACCAGTGATATCTTAAGGTTCTTTTTGTTTAATCTCCCCTATCAATGTAAGACAAAATTATGCCACTTCATTTGAAACCAGTCCTGGTTTCATCTCTTGGGTCATCTTGGGAAATGTCAACTCTGAGAAAAAGACAGTGAATTTCAACAACTGTAGAATCAGGCAGCAGCATAACAAAATTGACAAAAATGAAGGGGGGTCTAAACGCTTTCTGAATGCGCTGCATATCCAATCGTCAAGGAGGCCGAGAATCACAATTTACCTAAGAGAAAAATGGTACTCACCACAGAGAGCGTATGGGTTGGAGGCATCGCGTTGTTTTCTTGTAGTTCTTTGAATTTTCCTATTTCTGCTCGGGCCTCATCCAGCTGTGCTTCCAACTTCTCCCGTCGCATCTGCTCATATTCCAGCTGCTCTTTCAGCTCAGAGATGGTCCTTTTTGAAAGCCAGAAAAACGAGCATCAGAAGATGGTCTCAAAAAAAAACCCCTCAAACATTATGCATATACCCACATACACACACACCTATATGACACAGAGAAACATCACAATCTAGTTCAAATATATACATATACATGGCAAAAAAAGAAAAAGAAATCCTGCAAAATGAAATGAACAGACTTTACAGATTTGCGTGGAACTCTACTTTATTGGTATGGGCTACATTAACAGAATCTTTCATGTTTAACTCGGTTTAATGGGGTGTGTGATTGTCCTCTGTTGTAGTCAATGGCAGAGGGCAGCAGAGCAACAATTCTTAACAAGGACATTAGTAAGTTATGAAGGAAGAGTGTTCACCCTATTATTGAAAACTATAAAAAAAGTCTGGCCACACTTTAAAACCTGGTGAATGTTTATCTTACCAGCTTTTGCAGAGTGTAGACTACCAGCCATGGGGGTGGTTGCAACTACTAACTCTAATTCGTTTTGAAATTCAAGGGAGTTGAGATATAGAATAGAATAGAATAGAATAGAATAGAATAGAATAGAATAGAATAGAATAGAATAGAATAGAATAGAATAGAATAGAACTGGAAGGGACCTTGGAGGTCTTCTAGTCCAGCCCCCTGCTCAAGCAGGAGAACTTATACCATCTCAGACAAGTGACTGCCTAGCCTCTTCTTAAAAACCTCCAGTGATGGAGCGCCCACAACTTCTGAAGGCAAGCTGTTCCACTGGTTAATTGTCCTCACTGTTAGAAAGTTTCTCCTTAATTCCAGGGTGCTTCTCTCTTTGATCAGTTTCCAACCATTGTTTCTCGTCCTTCCCTCTGGTGCTTTGGAGAATAGTTTGACCCCCTCTTCTTTGTGGCAGACCCTCAAATACTGGAACACCGCTACCATGTCACCCCTGTTTCTTCTTTTTTTTAGACTAGCCAAACCCAAGTACTGCAGCCGTTCTTCGTATGTTTTAGTCTCCAGGCCTTTGATCATCTTAATTGCTCTACTCTGAAATTTTTTCCAAACTCTCAACATCTTTTTTGTAATATGGTGACCAAAATTGGTTGCAGTATTCCAGGTGTGGTCTTACCAGGGTTTTATAAAGCGGTACTAATTTATACCTGGCTCTTATTTTTAAGAACTCAAGTTGATCCATACAATATTACCTATTTGCTTCCTGACAACACTGTGAGTTAGCTTAGATTCAGAGAAAATGACTGGCCACTTTCCATACCTGAAGGATGATTACAGCTTAGACTGTAGTCCAGGGCTTTTTCTAGGCCAAGCTTTTTTCTTTTTGAAGCCCAATTCAAATGCAAATACTCTAGATGCGTTGTACATGCAAGACTCACCCCCCCACACACACATTATGGATGCCAATAACCAGGGCTTTTTTTCTCATAGAACGTCCAGAATGGAGTTCCGGCACCTTTTTTGGATGGAACCTTGTAGGGTAGGCAAGGCGGGTTGTATGACATGTGTGAGTTCCGGCACCTGTTTTTTTTTTTTTTTAAGAAAAAAAACAGTGCCAATAACCATCACCAGGAGTGATGGGTCTACCCAGGGGAGGCATTACCTGAGTCAAATTTAACAACACTATTAAGCCTGTCTGGTAGTTCAACTTTAATTTAGGCATCTTTTGCTCCCAAAATTCCACTGTGTCTTTGTGGCCGTGGACAATGCTGAAGTTCTCAAGATCAATTCCTTCTTCTGCCAGCAAAACGTTTTGCAATTTCTTAACTCTCAGTCCCTTCTTATACTTGCTTAAGAGGGCAGTGAGCGATGCCACGACTTCGCTTAGTACTACAGGCTTCTTTTCAGAGTCTTTATTAGATTTTATCCAGCTTTTATTGCTTCATAAGTAACTCACAGTAGAAAACATACCTAATGTGCTTTCTTCCTCCTATTTTCCTCACAAGAACCCTTGGAGGTGGGCTGGACTGTGAGAGAGTGACTGGACCAAAGTCACCCAGCCAACAGGACTAGAACTCACCACCTCCTGGTGAACTGGACCAAATTCACCCAGTCAGCTTTCATGGCCAGGGCAGGACTAGAACTCACCGTCTCCTGGCGACTGGACCAAAGTCACCCAGTTAGCTTTCATGGCTAGGGCAGGACTAGAACTCACCGTCTCCTGGCGACTGGACCAAAGTCACCCAGTTAGCTTTCATGGCTAGGGCAGGACTAGAACTCACCACCTCCTGGTGAACTGGACCAAAGTCACCCAGTCAGCTTTCATGGCTAGGGCAGGATTAGAACTCACCGTCTCCTGGCGACTGGACCAAAGTCACCCAGTTAGCTTTCATGGCCAGGGCAGGACTAGAACTCACCGTCTCCTGGTGAACTGGACCAAATTCACCCAGTCAGCTTTCATGGCCAGGGCAGGATTAGAACTCACCGTCTCCTGGCGACTGGACCAAAGTCACCCAGTCTGCTTTCATGGCTAGGGCAGGATTAGAACTCACCGTCTCCTGGTGACTGGACCAAAATCACCCAGCCAATTTTCATGGCTAGGGCAGGACTAGAACTCACAGTCTCCTGGCAACTGGCCAAAGTCACCCAGCCAGCTTTCACTCACCATTTACTGGTTCCTAGGCCAGCACCTTACACCGCGACACCAAACTGGCTCTCAATGATGCAGGCATTGTGGATGCAACACTTGTGAACTCCACAGCTGCTTGTAAAACAAAAAACTTACCTTTTGAGCCTTTTCTCTTCCAGTTTGGTCTGCCTTTCCTGGGGAGTGATACCTCCAAGCTGCTTGAAGTTGCTGAGGGCCATTTCTAGGAGACCTTGCAACTCTTCCACTTTTCGGTAGGCTCTTTCTGCAAGAGAGGGGGTTGGTTTTTGGTTTTTGTTTTTAATCTCAGAGCATTTTTATGAACATGCTTCAAAGGAGAGGCCAAAAGAAGCAAGGAGTAACAATCCCAAACCATTTAAGCCAGGGGTAGTCAACCTTGGCTCTTTTATGACTCGTGGACTTCAACTCCCAGAATTCCTGAGCCAGCTTAGCTGGCTCAGGAATTCTGGGAGTTGAAGTCCACACGTCATAAAAGAACCAAGGTTGACTACTACTGATTTAAGCAAAAGTCTCAGAAAAGGAATGAGAACCCCTGCCTTCCACGAAGCCTCACAAAGGCTGATTCAGATGAGCAAGAGGTTCAAACTGAACCATAGTTTTTTTTTAGGACATCGTACAGGCAGTCCTCAACTTACAACCGCAATGGAGCCCAAAGTCTATGTTGCTAAGTGAGAAATTTGCTAAGTGGATTTGTTAAGTGGATCACCGCAGTTCTTAAATGAGTAATATGACTGTTAAATGAATCTGGCTTCCCCATTGGCTTTGCTTGTCGGAAGGTTAAGAATAGAATAGAATAGAATAGAATAGAATAGAATAGAATGGAATGGAATGGAATGGAATGGAATGGAATGGAATGGAGTGGAGTGGAGTGGAGTGGAGTGGAGTAGAGTAGAGTAAGTAGAGTAGAGTAGAACAGAACAGAATAGAATAGAATATGGAATGGAATATAGAATATAGAATAGAGTAGAGTAGAGTAGAAGAGAGAATGGAATGGAATGGAATGGAATAGAATAGAATAGAATAGAATAGAATAGAATAGAATAGAATAGAATAGAATAGAATAGAATAGAATAGAATAGGAATGGAATAGAAGAATGGAATGGAATAGAATAGAATAGAATATGGAATAATAATAGAATAGAATAGAATAGAATAGAATAGAATAGAATAGAATAGAATAGAATAGAAAATATGGAATAGAATAGAATAGAATAGAATAGAATAGAATAGAATAGAATAAATAGAATAGAATGAATAGAATAGAATAGAATGGAGTGGAGTAGAGAATGGAGTGGAGTGGAGTGGAGTGGAGTAGAGTAGAGTAAGTAGAGTAGAGTAGAACAGAACAGAATAGAATAGAATATGGAATGGAATATAGAATATAGAATAGAGTAGAGTAGAGTAGAATAGAATAATGGAATGGAATAGAATAGAATAGAATAGAATAGAATAGAATAGAATAGAATAGAATAGAATAGAATAGAATAGAATAGAATAGAATAGAGCAGAGCAGAGCAGAGCAGCACAGCACAGAAAATATGGAATGGAATAGAATAGAATATAGAATGGAATATAGAATATAGACTAGACTAGACTAGACTAGACTAGACTAGACTAGAATAGACTAGACTAGAATAGAATAGAATAGAATAGAATAGAATAGAATAGAATAGAATAGAATAGAGCTGGAAGGGACCTGGAAGGTCTTCTAGTCCAGCCCCCTGCTCAAGGTTGCAAAAGGGTATCACTGCAACCGTCATAAATGTCAGTTGTCAAGCATCTGAATGTAAATCATGTCACCATGGGGATGCTGCAAAAGTCGTAAGGGTAAAAAATGGTCATAAGTCCCTTTTTTCAATGCCGTTGTAACTTTGAACAGTCACTAAACGAACTGTTGTAAGTCGAGGACTACCTGTACTGAAGTGATTTTTACCAACAGATGAACTTTAATCAGTGTAACATGTTAAGTCTTAGAGAGTTTTGTTTTTCGTATCCTTTTTCTTTTGTTTGCTTTCACAATACTCGAGTCCTTGTCTTACAACAGAAGCCCACCCATTATGGCTGTAAATCACGACAGTCTTAAAGCAGGTCACCCACAGGACCTACCCAATTTTTTGCAGTCGTCTATCGAGTTTCTCAGTAATATCCAGGTCACGGATGTCCCAAAGAAACTTTTTCGACTTACATTTTTTTTCCATTTCTTTTCTTTGAAGGCGCTTTGCTTCTCACCCAAAAAGCTTCCTCATTTCTGACTGTCACAGTTTTGGGCTCATTTGTGATCGTAAGTTGAGGACTACCTGTAAGCTGGAATTTTATTATATTTTCCAGAGCAGCGTTCCCCAAACTTTCTGGCTTGGAAGACTGACGGAGGCGGCAGTGACAGGGTAGGAGGGGGGTGATCTGCATATGTGAGCTGCTTTCACAAATGCAGCTTCATGCGGGCTTGCCCACCACAGCCGCTGCCTGATTCCAAACGGGCTGTGGCCCGGTACTGGGCTGCAGACCAGGGGTTGGGGACCCCTGCACTAGAGTTGACTTCTTGAAAAATGTAAAAAAAATCTCTACCCAGAAAGTCCTGGACTCACCACGAGTGTCAGTTTTCTCTTGTTTGTCTTCCTTCAGATCTCCCTTGTTATCTGTACTCCCTTCCACACCGTGATGTTCAAAAAACGTTTCATCTTTTACGTCAATTTCCAAATCTGAGTCATTCCCCATCTTGTTTTTCAGATACGCCACAACAGCCAGCTGGGCAAACCTGCACACTCCACACACCAGTTTAATTACTGGAAAATTAAAAAGCACTGAATTCCCCGTACCAATTCTAATTTCTGCTCTTGGGGGCTCTTGAAAGCCCTGTTAAAATGGCCTCTTTAAATGATGCAAACATAGTAACTGGCATTAGATTTGACTCTAGGTAAACTTTATGAACCATCAGGCTAACCTTATCTGGGGTGGAAGTTAAGCAGGATCAGACCGTGGATAATATTTGGGTGGGAGAACATGTAGATTTCACAGAGATGTTCCAAGGAAGAATTATTGAATATGCTTGCTGCCTTAGTAAGTAAGTAGGTAAGTAAGTAAGTAGGTAAGTAAGTAGGTAAATAAGTAAATAAGTAGGTAAGTAAGTAAGTAGGTAAGTAAGTAAGTAGGTAAATAAGTAAGTAGCTAAGTAAGTAAGTAGGTAAATAAGTAAGTAAGTAGGTAAGTAAGTAAGTAGATAAGTAAGTAGGTAAATAAGTAAATAAGTAGGTAAGTAAGTAGGTAAATAAGTAAGTAAGTAGGTAAGTAGGTAGGTAAGTAAGTAAGTATGTAAGTAGGTAGGTAAGTAAGTAGGTAAGTAAGTAAGTAGCTAAATAAGTAGGTAAATAAGAAAGTAAGTAAGTAGGTAAGTAAGTAAGTATATAAGTAGGTAAATAAGTAAGTAAGTAAGTAGGTAAGTAAGTAAGTAAGTAAGTAGGTAAGTAGGTAAATAAGTAAGTAAGTAAGTAGGTAAGTAAATAAATAAATAAGTAAATAAGTAATTTTTTAAAAAATACCACCTAATGGATTGCATTCGCTGAGGCCCCTTACACTGCAGGAACAAAGCAGCACCTGCACGCACACACATTGTGGACTTCACCTTCACTACAAATACATCTGGGACATGGGAGACGACAGGGGGTGGGTGAGAAGCAGCAGCCACTGCTTTTTTAAAAAAAAAAACAAGCCTCAGGTAACGTAGCTTTTGTTGATTCATGATTCCTTGTGCTGATAGCCCATTTAAGTGCGGACTGTTGGCTGAAGATGCCGGAAAACAGTCTACATTAGCTCATCCCTTGTGGATGGAAGAGTGACGAATTACCTCTTTGCAACATCTTTGGGTGTTTCCCCAGCATCGTTGGCAATATTGCAGTCGGCTTCCCTGTTAATCAGCCACTCTAGGATATGTAAATGGCCTTTTCCGGCGGCTAGCGAGAGACAAAAAAAAGCATCAACGCAGGCATTATTGGCTTCATCTTCTAAAACTAAATCCATCTTCTGGTTTAATCAGGGGGTTAATATTGAAAGGCTAAACTTATGCCTAATATAGTACTGAGTTAATTTAATTGTACAGTTAGTCCTTGCCTCATGACCATCCGTTTAATGACTCTTCCAAGTTACAGCGGCACTAAAAAAAGTTATTCATGACCGGTCCTCACACACAACATTGCGGCATCCCTGTGGGTCACTCGATCAAAATATGGATGCTTGGCAATGTATTTGCGATGGTTGCACTGTCCTGAAGTCATGTGATCATCATTTGTAAAATTCGCAGCCAGCTCTCAACTAGCATAGTCAATTAGGGAAGCCAGGTTTGCTTAACAAACCACGACAAAAAAAATCCTAAAATGCAGTGTGATTCACTTAAGATTAAATAGATAAGATAACCTTTATTGTCATTTTTTTTTTACCATGGGTACACTGGCACACATTAAAAATGAAATTCTGTTGCCTGCTCTCAAAAGTGTACACATACATAACCCACATATAAGCATGCTACATACAACATATGTATATACCAGGGGTAGGCAACCTTGGCTCTTTTATGACTCGTGGACTTCAACTCCCAGAATTCCTGAGGCAGCCATGCTGAGGGGAAAGGGAGAGGTTTCCATGCTGAACTATGCTGGCTCAGGAATTCTGGGAGTTGAATTCCACGAGTCATGAAGGGGCCATAGTTTCCCCTCTGCTGGCTCAGGAATTCTGGGAGTTGAAGTCCACGAGTCATGAAGAGGCCATAGTTTCCCCTCTGCTGGCTCAGGAATTCTGGGAGTTGAAGTCCACGAGTCATGAAGGGGCCATAGTTTCCCCTCTGCTGGCTCAGGAATTCTGGGAGTTGAAGTCCACGAGTCATGAAGAGGCCACAGTTTCCCCTCTGCTGGCTCAGGAATTCTGGGAGTTGAAGTCCACGAGTCATAAAAGAGCCAAGGTTGCTTACCCCTTACATATAAATACATATAAATATTAATCACTGTCCATCTTGAGCTTCTCCTGACCTTTGTGGAGGAGGGTTGATCCTCGGTTATCCCGTTCGTTAACATTGATGATTTTATTTTCGAGTAGCATTCTTAAGGTGTCCAGGTCTCCTCTGAAAGCAGCATCGTGCCCTGGAAAGCTTAAATCTTTGCAAAGAGAGAGAAAAGAAGTTCATGAATTTGAATCATCTCCAGCGAGATACATAATGGTCCACCTAAGATTTTTAAGCACTTGGAGACCAAATAAGAGACCATAAGAAAGGCTGAGTGCCAAAGAATTGAGGCCTTTGAACTATGGTGTTGGAGAAGACTCCTGCGAGTCTTCACCTCGTGAGTCCCCTGGACTGCAAGGCGATCAAACCGATCAGTCCTAGAAGAGATCAACCGCGACTGCTCTTTAGAAGGTCAGATCCTAAAGTTCAAACTCAAGTACTTTGGCCACCTAAAGAGAAGGAAGGACTCCTTGGAGCCTAATGCTGGGAAAGACTGAGGGCAATAGAAGAAGGGGACGACAGAGAATTCCTCCTTATTTCCAGATTGGATCTCTCTCTGAGGAGCTCCCACCCATTGCTTCTTGTCCTGCCCTCAGGAGCTTTGGAGAATAAATTGAGTCCTTCAAGTATGGAAGATGGCTATCAAGACTCCCCTGAGCTTTCTCTTTGTTAGGCTACACATCTAGGTCCCTTTGTCATTCATCCTACGATTAGCCTCTAGATCAGACATGGCAAACACAAGGCCCGGGGACCGGATGTGGCCCACGAAGCGGTTTCATGTGGCCCTTGAAGCCATCCTGGAAACAGTGAGGGAATGGCCCCCGTTGCCTTGGCCCTGGCCCAGGCTGGCCAGAAGCCAATGTACAATTTTGGCGGCCATCTATGCTGAAACGCATTCAGTCTTAACTCCACAAGGCCGTCTGGAAACAGCGAGGAACCAGCCCCTGCCACATCGGACCCGCCCCCTGGGTGCATGCTGGGGAGGTGTCACCCTTTGTGAGGAATGAAGAAATGCACCATTGCACTGGCCACTTCCAGGCATGATGCATTTCTTCATTCCTCACGAAGGGTGACACCTCCCCAGCAGCCGTTTCTTGCCTGTTTTTCTTCCTCTTTCATCTCAAATATTTTCCCACCACTTTGTACTTAGAAAGAAGGAAGGAAGGAAGGAAGGAAGGAAGGAAGGAAGGAAGGAAGGAAGGAAGGAAGGAAGGAAGGAAGGAGAGGGTCTGAGGGAAGTCCTGCCTTAGTCCTGCCCTGCTGCCCTTTCACATCCCCTTGCCCCCTCCTCCTGGCCTATCCTGGGGTCTCCCATCCTATTGCCTAAGGAAGCTTTGGATACAAAGCCGGGTCTCCTCCCATGGAGAGGGAATGGGCCTCCCTCTGACTTTGCCCTCGTAGCCATCATGAGCAACCTGGGTAAGGAGAGCAAGCACAGCAGCAGCAGCCTTGAGGAGGAGGTAAGTGCAGCTGGGCGCTCCCTCGGGGAAGTGGGGCTGGGCTTGGTGCCGTGGATGCTCGAGGGCCAGGCTGGGCGTTTGACCTCTGCTGCCCAGGGCTCCGGGCAGCCCGCACCACCATCCAGCCCCCCCCCACATGGTCTGAGAGGAACAGTGAGACTCCTCCAGTGGACCATGCCTTGGCGCTTGCCCTGGTCCCACCCCCTTCTGCCAGAGACCCTCAGATCTGTCCCACTCCTGCCCAGGCCCCCACAGACACCCTTGATGCGAACAATGTAGAACTGGCCACACCCATCCAGTAGGCCACACCCACTGCAGCCACGCCCAGCCAGTAGGCCCCATCCAGCCTGGCCACACCCACCCGGCCCCCTGAGGGCAACCGCAATGCTGATGCGGCCCTCAATGAAATTGAGTTTGACACCCCTGCTCTAGATCCCTTCTAAATGTTTGTTGCTCTTCAGAATAGAATATAGAGCAATAGAGTTGGAAAGGACCTTGGTTGGTCTTCAAGTCCAACCTTCTGCTCAAAGAGAAGACCCCATACCATTTCAGACAAGTGGCTGTCCAGTCTCTTCTTAAAAGCTTCCAGTGATGAAGCTCCCACCACTTCTGGAGGCAAGCCGTTCCACTGATTAATCAATCTCACGGTCAGGAAATGTTTCCTTAGTTCCAGGTTGCTTGTCTCTTTGATTAGTGTCCATCCACTGCTTCCTGTCCTGCCTTCAGGTGCTTTAGAAAATAGATGGACCCCCTCCTCTTTGTGGCAGCCCCTCAAATACAGGAATGCTGCTATCATGTCGCCCCCAGTCCTTCTTTTCCCTAGACTAGTCATACCCAAATCCTGCAACCGTTCTTTATATGTTTTAGTCTCCAGGCCCTTAATCATCTTAGTTGCTCTTCTCTGCACTCTTTCCAAGATCTCAACATCTTTCTTTATAATGGGGTGATGTAGTATTACAGAGAGGGTCTGGATGGAGTATTGCAGAGGGGGTCTTACTAAGCCTTATTTCTTTGCACTCTTTTCTTTAATTAAACAAAATATGCATCCGAGGTGGCGCAGCAGTTAGGGTGCAGTACTGCAGGCCACTTTAGCTGACTGTGTTCAGCAGGTCAGTGGTTCAAATCTCACCGGCTCAAGGTTGACTCAGCCTTCCATCCTTCCGGGGTAGCTAAAATGAGGACCCAGATTGTTGGGGGCAATGTAAATATATATATACATTGCTTACTGGTGTACACCACTTAGAGAGTGCTTGCACTTAAAGCGGTATATAAGTCTCATAAATAAATAAATAAATAAATCCTGTGTAGTGCAGGTTCCAGTAAACGTGACAACTGCATTTGAGAAGAACAAAAAGCTGCCCTCACAATGTCTCTCCCTTCCAAGATGCTCATCATCACCTACTTTCTTCCTTGTCCAAAGTATCTTCCTTCTCCTCTAGACTGTCAATGTATGCCAGGATGTTTTCCTTGTGGAATCTCTCGGCCAAATCTCGTGGGGTCTCTCCATGGTCATTCCGGGCTTTCAAGGCATGGACCAACGTGGGCATTTTGCTCACCAAATATTTAAAGCAGTGCAGGTGGCCTTCCATGGCCGCCAGGTGAACTGTGACACAACAAGAAAAGGTAATCCAACATTTGAGCTAAACTAGGCAAATCTTTCCCCAAACTGACTCCTTTTAGATATGTTAGGTGAACAATGCAACCTGTTGGGAGTAATACTGGCTCACAGTTGTAGAAATCCCTGCAGAATATCAGAAGGTACTGTGTGTGTGTGTGTGTCCAAGGGAGATGGGCGGTTAAGAAATAGTCTGTTCTAATTATGAGCCGAGGTGGTGCAGCAGTTAGAGTGCAGTACTGCAGGCCACTTTAGCTGACTGTGTTCAGCAGGTCAGCGGTTCAAATCTCACCGGCTCAAGGTTGATTCTGCCTTCCATCCTTCCGGGGTAGGTAAAATGAGGACCCAGATTGTTGGGGGCAATGTAAATATATATATACATTGCTTACTGGTGTACACCGCTTAGAGAGTGCTTGCACTTAAAGCGGTATATAAGTCTCATAAATAAATAAATAATGTGTTCCCCATAGCTACCTAGGGTTGTGAAAGTTTAAAAAAAAGCAAGACAGGAATAAAATTGATTCTAGCTGCCTATAATTACCCTGTGGAAAAATGCACAGCTAATAGATGATAGATAGATAGACAGACAGACAGACAGACAGACAGATAGATAGATAGATATGGGTGGGTGGGTGGGTGGGTAGATGATAGATGATGGAAAGATAGATGATAGATAGATGATAGACGAGAGAGAAGTTGGATGGATTAGTAATAGTAGTAAAGTTGGAAGGGACCTTGGAGGTCATCTAGTCCAACCCCCTGCTCGGGCAGGAAACCCTACACCATTTCGGACAAATGGCTGTCCAGTCTCTTCTTAAAAACTTCCAGTGTTGGAGCATTTACTGCTTCTGGAGGCAAGCTGTTCCACTGATTAATTGTTCTCACTGTCAGGACAGACAGACAGACAGACAGATAGATGATAGTAAGACTTGTTTGAGCTATGGCACCAGAAAGGGTCCTACATGTTTCTTGGACAGCACAGGTGACCAACAAACAAGTATTGGAACGCATAACACGAGACATGTCACTGGAAGGCAAAATTACAAAACTGCGCCTCATTTATTTTGGCCATGTCATGCAGGGGACTTTACTGGAGAAAGCAATTATGTTGGGAAGAGTAAGTGGTAAAAAGGAAACCAGGACACCAAAGAACATGGTGGCTGGACACCCTCAAAGCTGACACCAGCCAGAGCACAGAACAACTCATTGGAGTAGTGCAACATTGGAAGATGTGGAGAGACCTGGCCCATAGAATTGCCAAGAGTCGGACACAACTGGATGGGTAACATCATCATCATCATCATCATCAAATAAATAATCAGACAGTTTAATTATGCTTGTGAAGATTTTTTTTCTCCTCATTTTTAAAAAAAATATGCTATGTTGATTGGGATACAGGTAGTCCTCAACTTCTGATCACAATGGGGACAAGAATTTCCACAAGTACATTGCACCCAATCTTACCAAAACTAAAGAATTTTTCATTTTTTTTTTTTTGCAAAATAGTCAAAACCATGTGAGTCGTTTCATGCTTTCTCCCCATTGCTGTAGTGACCCTGAAACTCATCCACCCAACACTTATTACCCAATCTCTAGACAGGAAAGCATGTTTGGGGAAGAGTCCAAATATAAAAACAGGCCACCAATACACTTCGCTGTCTGAAATAGTGACCTCACCCATTTCCTCTGTCCTCTGGTTCACTGGGATGACAGTGCTACCAAGCCGAGGTGGCGCAGCAGTTAGAGTGCAGTACTGCAGGCCACTTTAGCTGACTGTGTTCAGCAGGTCAGCGGTTCAAGTCTCACCGGCTCAAGGTTGACTCAGCCTTCCATCCTTCCGGGGTAGGATGTGTATGTATGTATGTATGTATGTATGTATGTATGTATATATATATATATATATATATATATCTATTATATAATATATATATATATATATATATATATAATGAAAATATAAAATGAGCACCAGGGTAATAAAAACTATAAAAGTTTTTAATAAATTAAAACTATAAAAGTTTTAAAAAGCGCCAAGCTTTCGCCGTCACCTGCCGGCATCCTCAGGGCTGGCGCGCCAGAGAATGAGAAGGTCTTTTATAGGCGTGTCGAGGTCTGCGCCCGGCTCCTCGATCTTGTTATCGGGCCTAATTGGTTCAGCCGTGTGCAATTAACCTGTGCTTCTTTTCTCTTTTTGGTTGCGTTTTTATCCTCATCCGTCTCCAATTCTCCCAACTCTGGATTAGCTAGATGGCAATTGCAGTTATTTCGGTTGCCTTTATATTCTAACCTCCCCTTAGGCTCAGGTGGTAGTGCACATTCCACATTCTTTTTTCCACCATATCTTGTCCAGTTGTTACTTTTAGGATCGTATTCATTTCCGGTCTCAATACTTTCACTTTTAATGTGTCCGTCATCCTGTTGATCTCGTAAGTTGCTACGGGTCCGGTGCAGCGTGGGGGGGTGTTCCGCAAGGTGGAGGGATCGTCTCTTATTAGTTGTCATGCCCAGCTGTCCTGCGCGTGTCCTACTCCGGGTGCCCGGTCCAGGGGGTGTGTGCGCAGCAATCAAGCCGCGTCCCTCCTGGTTACAGCGCTCTTCCTCAGTTCTCCCCTTTTTTACATTATTAAGAGCATTCGCTTGTATTCCATGGGAGTCCTCAGGACCATCAGGTAGGGGGTGTGACGGCTCGATCTTCCGTACCCTGCCGCTCTCCGATCTTCCCTCCTCCTCTATAACGGTGTGCGATCGTCTCTTATTAGTTGTCATGCCCAGCTGTCCTGCGCGTGTCCTACTCCGGGTGCCCGGTCCAGGGTGTGTGTGCGCAGCAATCAAGCCGCGTCCCCCCTGGTTGCAGCGCTCTTCCTCAGTTCTCCCCTTTTTTACATTATTAAGAGTATTCACTTGTATTCCATGGGAGTCTTCAGGACCATCAGGTATGGAGTGTGACGGCTCGATCTTCCGTACCCTGCCGCTCTCCGATCTTCCCTCCTCCTCTATAACGGTGTGCGAGGGTTCTTTGTCAACCACCCCCCGTGGTTTATCCTTATTAGAGCTAGTCGCTCCGGCTGCATGAGGGGTTCTTCTCCTCCTTTCCGGATCAGCCGTGATGTTTCTTTTGATGTATGGGCGGACCGTTGCGTTTGGCGATTCATCCGCACTTCCGCCTGCCGTATCTTCTCTCGTCTCCTCTTTGCTGCCAGGGGGCCGGATCCTGGTTCTTATCACCCCCCTAATCCTCTGGGATTGCAGTAGTCTCACGGGGGTGGTCGAAGTCTCTCGCGATTGCTTTCCTTCCTCCAAATTGCACATGGTTTGTTGGATGGTTCGGGTGCTGCCCAAGGTGTTATTGGGCCATCGGGGGTGTTGCCGCTGGTTATTGGCACTCCATGATCTTAAGGCCAAATAGGACGGACATAGGTCAATATGCCTATTAATGGATTTGCTGTCCGAGAGCCATGCCTCTCTAAGAAGGCGGCCCCCTTTGGTACTATCATTTGCCAATACACTGACGCCACTAAAATTAAACCTGTGGCCCAGATCCACCGTGTGGGCCCATATTTGGGAGTGGCAATCTCTCCTTCTCACTGCCAGTTCGTGCTCATGGACCCTGGTCTTAATGAGTTTAGCAGTCTCCCCAATATAATTGCATTGGCAGTCCATACAGTCAATCCTATAGACGGCTGCCGATCTTTCGATGCTGGGGAGCGGGTCCTTAGGGCGCATTATTGCCGCCCGCAGTGTTTGGTTGGGTCTATGGGCCACCTGTCTTTTATATGGTGCCAGGATCCTAGCTGTGGCTTCTGATACATTGTGGATATAGGGGAGTGCAATGCGTGTGGTGGCTTGAGGCATGGATTCTTGGGATACGGGGTTACCCCGGAGTCCAGGTGGTTTCCTGAACTGATTAATAAATTTAACCGGGTAGCCGTTACGTCTACATATTTGGAAGAGGTGGTTTCTCTCTTCCTTTTTAGCTCTGACGGTGCTGCAATGTGTCTCCACTCGTTTGAATGGCGTCCTGACACAACTGGCTTTATGGGCCATCGGGTGATTACTCCCAAAGTGGAGAATCCTGTCAGTGCATGTTGGTTTTCGGTATACCCTGGTAGCTAGACATCCATCCACCTGGCGCTGCACAAGTACATCCAAAAATGCCAAATTGCCCTGATCTTCCTCCTCCATGGTGAATTGGATGTCTGGGTATACTGAATTCAGGACGCTCATAAAGTCAGTTTTGTGTCGTTTCTTAATGACCACAAATGTATCGTCCACATAGCGGGCCCAAAATTTTGGTCGATACTGGGCCATCGCTATGTGTTCTAACTGTTGGAGTACCATCTCTGCAACCACACTGGAGATCGGCGACCCCATAGGTGTTCCTTTGATTTGCTCATATATAACACCCTGAAAGGTGAAATAGGTGTTAAGGCATATTTCCATCAGTTTTATCAGGTCCTCCGTTTGAAGGGAGTCCTGATGCTGCCCATGGTCTCCTTGATTAAGCCGGTCTCTTAGGACCGCAACCGCAAGTTCTTGCGGGATGGAAGTGAATAGAGAAATTACATCAAAGGAGACCATGAGCTCATCCTCTTCTACCTTCAGGGTTTTAATTCTGTTGAGGAATTCTTCTGCCGATCTTACGGTGGTGTCGCTGTTACTTGCCAAGTGGCCAATGCGTACGCTCAGCCACTTGGCAAGTTCAGAGATGGGGGTACCCCTAAATGCTACAATGGGGCGGAGGGGGACATTGGGCTTATGTATCTTAGGTAAGCCATAAAATCTGGCGAGTGCTGAGTCACCAGGGCGGATCTTTCTTAGCGCTTCTTCCCCCATCCTCCCCTTACGTTTTAGGTCATCTAGGAGCTTGTTAGTACGGTTTCTCAACGTGGTGGAGGGATCTTTACTAACCACTCTATAAGCAGCACCGTCTTGGAGTAAATCCAATGCCTTTCTTACATATGCCTCTTTGTCCAAAACAACTCCCATGGAATACAAGTGAATACTCTTAATAATGTAAAAAAGGGGAGAACTGAGGAAGAGCGCTGCAACCAGGGGGGACGCGGCTTGATTGCTGCGCACACACACCCTGGACCGGGCACCCGGAGTAGGACACGCGCAGGACAGCTGGGCATGACAACTAATAAGAGACGATCGCACACCGTTATAGAGGAGGAGGGAAGATCGGAGAGCGGCAGGGTACGGAAGATCGAGCCGTCACACCCCCTACCTGATGGTCCTGAGGACTCCCATGGAATACAAGCGAATGCTCTTAATAATGTAAAAAAGGGGAGAACTGAGGAAGAGCGCTGTAACCAGGAGGGACGCGGCTTGATTGCTGCGCACACACCCCCTGGACCGGGCACCTGGAGTAGGACACGCGCAGGACAGCTGGGCATGACAACTAATAAGAGACGATCCCTCCACCTTGCGGAACACCCCCCCACGCTGCACCGGACCCGTAGCAACTTACGAGATCAACAGGATGACGGACACATTAAAAGTGAAAGTATTGAGACCGGAAATGAATACGATCCTAAAAGTAACAACTGGACAAGATATGGTGGAAAAAAGAATGTGGAATGTGCACTACCACCTGAGCCTAAGGGGAGGTTAGAATATAAAGGCAACCGGAATAACTGCAATTGCCATCTAGCTAATCCAGAGTTGGGAGAATTGGAGACGGATGAGGATAAAAACGCAACCAAAAAGAGAAAAGAAGCACAGGTTAATTGCACACGGCTGAACCAATTAGGCCCGATAACAAGATCGAGGAGCCGGGCGCAGACCTCGACACGCCTATAAAAGACCTTCTCATTCTCTGGCGCGCCAGCCCTGAGGATGCCGGCAGGTGACGGCGAAAGCTTGACGCTTTTTAAAACTTTTATAGTTTTAATTTATTAAAAACTTTTATAGTTTTTATTACCCTGGTGCTCATTTTATATTTTCATTATGAATATTCCCAGGGTTCATATTTTTAACCTTTTTAATCGCATATATATATATATATATATATACATACATACATACATACATACATTGCTTACTGGTGTACACCGCTTAGAGAGTGCTTGCACTTAAAGCGGTATATAAGTCTCATAAAATAAATAAATAAATAAATAAATAAATACCGTACCTGGAAGATTTCCATCTTTATCTGCCTCGTCTAAAGTCGCTCCCCATCTGACCACAAACTGGAGGCAGCCCAACCGGCCGTAGAAAGCAGCGTTATGTATAGGTTTCCAGTCCTTCTTATCAGAAGCGTTGACATCCTGGTTTTTAAGATGGAAGGAAGGCAACATTTCAGAGGAAGTCGTGTGCGGTAGGCGAGAGAGTAAACACGGGAGCTTTAAAAAAGGCTTGTGTTCCTTGGAGCATATGGTTTAGCTGTTTCTTCCTCCTTGCCTTGAGGCACAAAGAATCAGGACCATATGCTAAGTTGCGGTTCAGAAGATTTATTGCTCAAGGCTATACACAAAAAACTAGTCAACTAAAGTTCAGTGCTAAACTGACACCACATCAGGGTCAAATTCAAATTTATCAGCAGATAAATTCAAGAGGGATTGGACTTAGGCTACAGATAGTCCTCGACTTACAACAATTCGTTTAGTGACTTGAAGTTACAAGGCACTGAAAAAGTGACTTTTTCACACTCATGGCAGTTGCAGCATTCCCATGGTCACGTGATCAAAATTCAGATGTTTGGAAACTGGCTCGTATTTATGATGGTTGCAGCATCCCAGGGCTCACGTGATCCCCTTTTGCGATCATCTGACAAACAAAGTCAACGGGGAAGCCAGATTCAGTTAATAGCTGCGTTATTAACTTAACAACTGCAGTGATTGACTTAACAATTGTGGCAAAAAAGGGCATAAAATGGGGCAAAATTCACTTCACAAATGTCTCGCGTAGCAACAGAAATGTGGGGCTCAACTGAGGTCGTAAGTCAAGGACCAACTGTATTTGTGACAATGTAATGACTGTAGGCTAATGACTCGCTTAACTCTGCCCCCCCCCCCAGTTCTGCCTGCTCTTCTGTTAAGATATTTAATTTAATAGCTGGAACAGTAAAGTGTCTAATGGGCCAGAGCACCCAGTTGTAGTTGATTGGTTGGAGAGTGCATGAGGCAATCTACGTTATGATTGGTTGCTGGGTGTAAAAGGAGAGTTTCCCTTTTTCCCGCCTTTTTCTTCTGTGTGCTCTGTATGCTGTTCTGTGATTTGCCTGACGTGTTACCTCATGATGTAGTGATGTGCTTGACTATCTTACTTGATATAAAAATATATTTATATATATAACTACAAGTCTCTAACTTCATTTGAACACTGGCTGTGCAGTTCCCCAACATCTTCTCCTACATCTAGCAATATTATCTTACTCCTTTCTCGCTTAGCTTCTAAGTGGCCATTGGTGACTTTTCTATGGATTCAAATTAGCATCGATTCAAGTTTGAATTCCACAGTAAATAAGGGCTTCAAATTTTGTTCAGGAAATGGCGGCTGTACTGGGTCTGGGTGACAACATAACCACAGGAAAACCACAAGTGAAAAATATCTGCGATGAAAATTAAATTACTGTTAATCAGTAAAACTATTTACCGTCGTGCTTAATATCCTTTCCACTGATCTTTCAAATGAGTAACTTCATAGCTCGGGTAATGGTATGTGAGAATAACCTTGGTAGATGAGGAGGGGAGGAGATACTGCCTAGGGAACGATTAAATAAAGAGAAGGGGAGCCCACAACTGAATAATGGGCAAAGAAACATAGAAACCAAGTTATCAGGCAGTAAAAGAGACAGTGGGAGATTTGTATCTTCAGGTTTTCAAGATTATTAAAATAGCCTTACAATAAAGCAGTGGTTCTCAACCTGTGGGTCGGGACCCCATTTGGGGTCAAACGACCATTTCATGGGGGTCGCCAAACAACGCAGTCCGCCATTTTTTCCCCCCTTTTCCTTAGCTGTGCTACTCCCTTTTATTCTATTGGCTTTTGAAATTCTGGGAGTTGAAGTCCACATGCCTTAAAATTGTCAAGGTTGAGAAACACTGGTCTAGATTTTGATCATGTGACACACACGCACACACACCCCGCCCCGGGATGCTGCGACGGCTGTTAAGAGTGAAAAACTCGTAAGTCACTTTTTCAGTGCTGTTGTAACTTCGAACAGTCTTAACTAAATGAACGGTCGTAAGTCGAGGATCATCTGTAAACTCGGTAAATAAAAATACAAAATAGATGGAATTTCTTTTTAGCTTGACCTCCGTATATAAAAAGTAGAGATTGTCTCCACAGGAAGACAATCAAAAGTCAAGATCACAATCAAGCAATCAGCATATAAAGGGCAGGATTCCATTGCGTGCTTGTGACTTTAAAAAGCCATCCCTGTTGAAGAATTATGAAGAATTATGAAGACATAATTGTTATGAAGGACTCAGAGCAAAATAATAATAATAATAATAATAATAATAATAATAATAATAATAATAATAATAATAATTTGTCAATGCCAATGGTGTTCAAGTGGTGCTTGAACACCATTGGCATTAACAAATTATTAAAAAGCGGCCTTACTAGGAACTGCTTCTATCCTGCGACGATATCTGTAATACCATCAAACATCCACATCTGCCTATCCCAGGTCCTGGGTAAGGACTCGATAGGTAGACAAAATGCCAAATCCAGTCTGAACATCTGGCTGACTGTGCGATGATCCATAATAATAATAATAATAATAATAATAATAATAATAATAATAATAATAATAATAATAATAATAAATTGGAAGGTACCTTGGAGGTCATCTAGTCCAACTCCCTGCTCAGGCAGGAAACCCTATACCATGTCAAACAAATGGTTGTCCAGTCTCTTCTTAAAAACGTCCAGTGTTGGAGCATTCACAGCTTCTGGAGGTAGGTTGTAAGTGAATTATGCCTATTCCTACCAGGAGTAACACCAAAAAAAAAAGACATTTCTTACCACCCCACTCCGGAGTATGGTTTGTAAAGTGAATGAGTGTCCATGGGTCGCTGCAAGATGTGCTGGAGTACACCCAAAGTCATCTGGAATGCCTAGATTCACAGCATTGAGTTGAAGGGCCTGAGAAAATACATACATATTACATACATACATACACACACACATATATATAGATGCTTTTTAAAGAGGCAACTGGACTTTCTTGTTTTTCTTTGAAGACATTTCACTTCTCATCCAAGAAGCTTCTTCCGCTCTGATTGGATGGTGGGGAGTTGAAGGATTTATACTGCTTGCAGACAGCTGATCATTTGTCTTCTTTTAGAGAGTCGTTGAGGCCACTTGAAGAGTTGTTTGTGTCCTCAGGGTCACCTGAGTACTGCAAATGGGTGTGGAGCCTTCTTAGAAGTGATGAATGGACTGTGTTGTGGAGATGCAGAAACATCCTGCAGAAAGCACAGCTCCACACACAGTCCTTTCACTAGTTCTAAGAAGGCTCCACACCCATTTGCACTACTCAGGTGACCTTGAGGACACAGATAAACCTCCAAGTGGCCTCAGTGATTTCAGTCTCCATCAGTATAAAGCCGACGTCTTCAAACTTGGTCCTTTTATGGCTTGTGGACTTCAACTCCCAGAATTCTTCAGCCAGCATGCCTGGCTGAGAAATTCTGGAAGTTGAAGTCCACAAATCATAAAAGGCCAAGTTTGAAGACCCTGGTATAAAGGATAAGGATAAGAAGTGATACATTTCACTGAAGCAAAGTTTAAAGTTTAAAATCTGGTACAGGATCATCCTTCTAAAACAGTGGTTCTCAACCTTTTTAATGCCGCGACCCCCCAACCGGTCGTAAGTCGAGGACTACTCAACCGGTCGTAAGCCGAGGACTACTCAACTGGTGCAGCACCGTTTGCAGAATGGGACTTTTGGCGGGCTCAGCAGGGCAGAGACAGCCTGGACAATTCCTATTGGCTTTTGAAAGCCAATAGAATTAGACTCTATTCAAGAGAGTCTATTCTATTGGCTTTCAAAAGCCAATAGAATAAAAGGGAGTAGCACAGCTAAGGAAAAGGGGGGAAAAATGGCGGACTGCGTTGTTTGGCGACCCCCGTGAAATGGTCGTTCGACCCCAAATGGGGTCCAGACCCACAGGTTGAGAACCACTGTTCTAAAACTACAATATCACCAGGTAATATATATTCTTCATATACAGACAAGCTGCAAATTTGGAGATATAACATAATCTTCACATCTTTGACCATTAACTTCCTCCCAAGAACCTGGTTTACTTAGTATGGCTCGCTAATCCAGTGTTTCTCAAAATTGGTGGCTTTAAGATGTGTGGACTTCAGTTCCCATAATTCACCAGATAGCAGGCTGGCTGGGGAATTCTGGGAGTTGAAGTCCACGCATGTTACAGCTACTAAGATTGAGAAACGCTGCTCGAGCCACACAAAAAAAAATTGTAACTGACAGCTGAGAAATGTACAGGGCCTGTCCTAGAAATTAACTTGGAACAAATATGTCCAAATAAGTCGTGATTTTAATTAAACCAGTTTAATCCTTAAACTGGATTACATGGAGACACTCACCTGCATGCAGGCATCTTGGCCTCTAATTGCAGCCAGATGAGCTGCTGTCCATCCTCTTACAGTCACTGAAGTCTGATCGGCTCCATGCCAGAGAAGCCAGTGAAGACACTAGTAAATAAGTACATACACTTTAGATTTCTATTATGTTGAAGGAAAAATCTTCATCAGGGTCCAGTCCAAGCCGGGAATAAACAACACGGTGACTGCTTTAGAAAGAAGGTTGTAGTTTATTGAAGAGGAGAGCCAGACAGAAAGATGCCTCTAGAAAAAAACTGATCACAGGGAGTGGTGGGTTTTTATACCTTCCTGGGCTTTTGTTTGGAGTTGTTCCTGTGGCATGAACTTTGACCTGAGTCTGAGTGTGCCTTTCTGGTATTCTGATGGTGGTGGGTTAATCCTATTATGTCCCAAAGGTCATATCCTGCTTCCCTGGGGCTGGGGCTGATGTCTGTTAGATTTTTTGGGTGTGAGGGTATTGTTGATTCTAGGGATCTTTGTCTTTCTAATCCCAGCTTCCTGACGCCAATCTTTCTGACAAAATCATTACATCTGCATTTCTGCAGACCTGGTTTCTGTTTGGGGCAGAGAAGCTTGGAGGTTGGTTGGTTTCTGCCTTTAAAAATCCTTTGGGGAAATATATTCTGCCTTTTTAATATTTCCCAAAATATTTCTTTTTCTTTCTATAGATTCTTCCCACAATTACAGTCACTATTTCCCATTTCATTGCTTGGCGACATCAGCTGTTTTTATACTACATAATCAACCAGGTCAGTTAAAGACCTCATGGCTGAGTTGCAAAAAAGCTAATCTAGTTTAAACTTTCTTCTAGGTCAAGGATGGTCGTGGTGGTTCAGGAATTCTGGGAGTTGAAGTCCACAAGTCTTAGAGGGTGCGTAATATGGCAGTGGTTCTCAACCTTTTCTTCACTATGGACCTTTTAATTACTTTTGTGGCCATAGACCAGGGGTTCTCAACCTTGGCAACTTTAAGACTAGTGGACTTCAACTCCCAGAATTCCTGAACCACCACGAATTCCTGAACCACCACCAGCTTTGCTGGCTGAGGAATTCTGGGAGTTGAAGTCCACAAGTCTTAAAGTTGCCAAGGTTGAGAACCCCTGCCATAGACCATGGCCACGGATCCCCAAGACCTAACTCAAGATTTAAATAATAGCATTTTTTCAAGCTTTCATGGACCCCCTGTGACAATATCGTGCCCTCCCTCCATCAGTCTGAGGACCACAGGTTGAGAACCACTGGCATATAGCAATAGCAATAACACTTAGACTTATATACCACTTCATTGTGCTTTACAGCTCTCTCTAAGTGGTTTACAAAGTCAGCAAAATTTGGGCCCTTGACAACTAGAAATATATTTATGACAGTATCGAGGTCATGTGACTATGATTTGTAGCCTTCCTAGCTGGTTTCCAACAAGCCAAGTTAATGGGGGGACAGCCAGGTTCACTTAATGGTCACACCATTCACTGAACAACTGGAGTGATTCGCTTAGCGACGGCAGCAAAAAAGGTCATAAAATGGAGCAAACCTCACTGAACAACTATTTAGCAGCAGAAATTTTGGAATCAACTGTGATTGCAAGTCAAGGGCAACCTGTATTCATTTCTTTATATAAGCATTCACTCACTCCTTCGCTCATTCATCCATTCTTTTCAGTTTGAAAGAATATAGTGCCACGCTGGATGGTGTCTTACCTCCAAACTTCCAGAATGGGCTGCCCAGTGCAGAGGTGTAAACTTATAGACTGGATCCACCTCATTAATGCTGATACCAAAGGTCACCATTTCATCCAGTTGTTTGATGTTCCCAGTTTTGACAGCCTCATGAATGGTTCTGCACTTTGGTTTTTTGGGCCTGTCTGCAGAAGAGCAATGGGACACCGACTCAGAGTAACAGAATAACAGAG
Organism: Crotalus tigris; assembly: GCF_016545835.1. Classification (NCBI taxonomy): domain Eukaryota; kingdom Metazoa; phylum Chordata; class Lepidosauria; order Squamata; family Viperidae; genus Crotalus; species Crotalus tigris. Next base: position 53,680 of record NW_024097630.1, read on the forward strand.
TTGGAAGGGACCTTGGAGGTCTTCTAGTCTGACCCCCTGCTCAAGCAGGAGAACCTATACCAGTGATGGCGAACCTTTTAGAGACTGGGTGCCCAAACTGAAACCCAAAACTCACTTATATATCATCGGGTGCCGGGTGGGCGTGGCCCATTGGGTGGGTGTGGCCCATTGGGTGGGCGTGGCTTCGGTGGTAATGGCAGACTGGGTGGGACTAAAAAGTTCAATCAATCAATTCCAACTTTGCGAGATCTCACCCCCCCCCCCCGCGAAAAGTTGACATTGATTGATTGAACCTTTTTTTTTTTTTTTTTTGCACACAGCTGCAGAGGCCTAAAGTGAAAAGGTTTTAGAAAACCCAGCTGAAGGCCTAGGACTGGGGCGACGGGGCGCATGCCCACAGAGAGGGCTCTGCATGCCACCTGTGGCACGCATGCCATAGGTTCGCCACCACAGCCCTATATAATTTCAGACATTTCCCTCCATCTACATGCAGGGAAGTAACCAGTGGGGTACCACAAGGTTCTGCGTTAGGTCCAGTGCTCTTCAATATCTTCATAAATGACTTAGATGAGAGAACAGAAGGAAAACTCATTCAAACCTGGAATTAAGGAGAAACTTCCTAACAGTGAGGACAATTAACCAGTGGAACAGCTGGCCTTCAGAAGCTGTGGGTGCTTCATCCCTGGAGGCTTTTAAGAAGAGACTGGACAATCACTTGTCTGAAATGGTATAGGGGCTCCTGCTTGAGCAGGGGGTTGGACTAGATGACCTCCAAGGTCCCTTCCAGCTCTATTCTGATCCAAGTGGCTTTCCAACCTCTTCCTAAAAGCCTCAAGTAATGAAGCACCCACAACTTCTGAAGGCCAGCTGTTCCACTGGTTATTTGTCCTCACTGTTAGGAAGTTTCTCCTTAATTCCAGGTTGGTTCTCTCCTTTATTAGTTTCCACTCATTGCTTCTTGTCTTGCCTTCTGGTGCTTTGGAGAATAGGTTGACCCCCTCTTCTTTGTGGCAGCCCCTCAAATATTGGAACAGGAGGGGAGAGAAGAAAAGAGAAGAGAAGAGAGAAGAGAAGAGAAGAGAAGAGAAGAGCCTGCCTCCAGAAGCAGTAAATGCCCCAACACTGGAAGTTTTTAAGAAGAAACTGGACAGCCATTTGTCCGAAATGGTGTAGGGTTTCCTGCTTGAGCAGGGGGTTGGACTAGATGACCTCCAAGGTCCCTTCCAACTTTACTACTACTACTACTACTATTATTATTATTATTATTATTATGAAGAGAAGAGAAGAGAAGAGAGAGAAGAGAAGAGAAGAGAAGAGAAGAGAAGAGAAGAGAAGAGAAGAGAAGAGAAGAGAAGAGAAGAGAACCTTTATTGTCACTTTTCCTGTGTATATACTGGCACATATTAAAAATGCTGATGTCTATGAAAAAAGAAAGAAAAAAAAGAAAGAGAAAGAAAGAGGGAGGGAGGGAGGGAGGGAGGAAGGAAGGAAGGAAGGAAGGAAGGAAGGAAGGAAGGAAGGAAGGAAGGAAGGAAGGAAGGAAGGAAGGAGGGGAGAAAGAGGAGGTAAAGCATATCTCACCATGTTGGGGGACGAGAGCAGCAGGCATAATCCAGGGTTCTCCCAAATGTCACAGTTCTTCTCTTTTTCTCTCTGCTTGTTTCTTCTTATGTGCTTGTTTGGCTGTTAGGAGGTTGCTATGGAAACTATGTACACTTCCTGTGATGCTCTGTCGGCCATATTCTCTCCTGGCAGGTGGACTGGAACCTCTGGGCACAGAAGACCTCAATCTTGAATAAAGCAATTTGGACATCAATCTTGAGTAAAGCTACCAGGCACTTGCCTTTTTTTTTTCTTTTTCCTTTCAAATAATATCACCTGCGTTCATGGAAACTTGGTTTAAATCACAGTGATGATTCTGGACGAGTCATGGCAGGAGTCAATTTGCAAAACACACTGAAGGTCAAGCAAGGCAAGAGCGATTTAGCTTAATGTGTTGTGAGAAGTGGACCACTGTAATGTGAACTTGATTTGCGAGCAAAATGAATAAATGCAAGCTTTATTCAGGCAAAACCTCTCTTATCCTGGTGAGTATTTTTTCATTACTATGACCGAAAGGAGACTTCACCGCCTTTGTTAAATATCCAATTCTGAAAGTACCCACAAGTTTGTAATCTTAAAATTGGATTATAGCGATGCACTTTTTCACGCATCGGGCAGCCCTTGATGAAAATCTGGTCTGATCTGAACTGATCCAACAGGATTAAGGACGTCCATGATAATGAAACTTCCCTGGTTGGAGTTTGCCTGCTGAACACAATTCAAAGTGCTCACGATGAAAAAAGAATCTTTTGTATTTTTATTTACCGAGTTTACAGATGATCCTCGACTTACGACCGTTCATTTAGTTAAGACTGTTCGAAGTTACAACAGCACTGAAAAAGTGACTTACGAGTTTTTCACTCTTAACAGCCGTCGCAGCATCCCGGGGCGGGGTGTGTGTGCGTGTGTGTCACATGATCAAAATCTAGACCAGTGTTTCTCAACCTTGACAATTTTAAGGCATGTGGACTTCAACTCCCAGAATTCCACAGCCAGCATATTCCTGATGGTTGCGGTGTCTCAGGGGCTCACGTATCCCATTTTGCGACCTGACAAGCAGTCAGTGGGGAAGCTGGATTCACTTAACAACTTATGAATGGCAGTGTTTCACTTAATCACTGTGGCAAGACCGTAAAATGGGGCAAAATTCACTTTCACAACTGTTATTTTAGTTCCAATTCAAATCTCTTGACCGTTCTTTGATTCATGAGAATTTTTTTAGATCAGTGGTTCTCAACCTATGGGTCGCGACCCCATTTGGGGTCGATCAACCATTTCTCGGGGGTCACCAAACAAGGCGATCCGCCATTTTTCCCCCTCGGGGGGTGGTGCCGCGCATGGGGGCGGTGCCGCGCGGCGCATGCGTGCGGCGCAGCACGTTTGTGTGACAGGGGGCGCCGTCACACAAACGTTGAGAAGCACTGTTTTAGATTTTCCCTAAAATAGCCTTGCAGATTGGAAATATTAGGCTTTAGAAAACTAGATATGAGAAGGGTTAGGCCCCAGGAGTTGAAGTCCACGAGTCATAAAAGAGCCAAGGTTGCCTACCCCTGGGTTAGGGGGTGACATGATACGGCCTTCCAATACTTGAGGGACTGTCCCGGAGAAGAGAGGGTCAACTTATTCTCCATAGCATCCGAGCGCAGGTCAAGAAGCAATGGGTGGAAGCTCCTCAGAGGGAGATCCAGCCTGGAAATTAGGAAGAATTTCCTGAAAATTAGAATGCTCATCAATGGGACACCTTGCCTCGTGAAGTTGTGGGTGCTCCATCACTGGAGGTCTTCAAGAAAAGATTGGTCAGCCGTAAGGTCCTGAATTGAACCTTAAAAACGCCTAGAAACGGGTCTTTTGTACCATCGGCTGAAAAAGGTAGTTTTATTTAGGGGTTGAAGTTGTGGCAGGTCTGACCCCACCTGCCTTGGGTGGGGGGGTGGGACTAATCTTTTGAGGTCCCTTCCAGCCGATTCTATGAACATTCAACAAACAGCAGACAAACAAGTGCACTTCCATCCAATTCATTTAACTTCAAGGCCCAAGTTGTTATTCGTGTGCTAGGTAGCGAGATGTCCACAAACCCGCCCATGAAATAAAGACTCAAAACAGGTATATTCTTCACTCTAATTTATTACACGAAATAAATATTAACATTTCTTGGTAATCTCTTCTATTTAGATTCAATAAACCAACAAAAAAGTTAACCATGTTGCAAACGAGCAATCTTACATTTGTTCCTCTAAAATGGAAGGAAAAAAAAAAAGACTTTTAAGCTTTTTGTGTACTGAGTAGTTGAAATTATGAAAAATCTAGATCTGATGTAAGGTGTAGGTAAGTATCCAAAGGGAACTAGGTTAAATTTGTTATGTAAACCTACTTTTCTTTTTAAACGACTAATGTGAATGCTTAAGAAAAGCAATTCAAGATTTGCAAAAGAACTTCCTTCAGACAGTAATTTTCTCCCTATCAAATTTTACAGCAAAAGAATCTTCCTTGTTATGTCTGAAAGAATCCTAGTTAAGCACAAGCCTTATATAGAAGTCTGAGTTCTGTTGCCTTTAAAACACCCCCAAGATTAAGTGTGGTGTTGTTGTTTAATTGGATGGTGTGCATAAACATTACACTCCGTAGATAGCAAAAATATCTTTTATTTATAATTTACATTTCCACAAATGAAAAAAAAATGTACAATTTTTTTCTTACATATACAATCTATTCCTGTTAAATTTGTACACCATCTACAGAACTTCCACACGATAGACACCTGACACGGTGTAGGCAATAAGAAATTCAAATACAAAAATGTATTTATTAACCAAGTCAGTAGCTGGGGCCCTGCCCCAGGCAAACATTTTATTCATATAAAAATTATTTGCATTCGAGAGTCAGTAGGACACAATAAGCATTTCTCTGTAATTAAAAAAAAAACAAAAAACCACAGTTTAAACCGATTCAACCTTTTCAGGCTCTGTTTTAATTTCAGCAGATTCAGGTGTATTCCCCTCAGTGCAATTATTAGCTTTCTCTTCCAGTTCGTCTTTGACTTTGGGGCTGTTACAGGAGTCCTGTCCTTCTTGTTTGACAATATTTAACATAATATTTAGTGGGTTCTCCACAGGAGTTTTGCTTGGAGATGGGGTGGAATCAAACGATGAAGTCTACAAATCAAAATTAACACCGTCACATGTGGGATGGAGGGGGAACACTCCAGTCAACACTGGTTCACAAGATGGCAAGGATTTAAAAGCCACTTAAAATAAAAATCATTCTTAAATTTTTCTGGTTTTTAAGAATCGCTCTAAAATCATCTTCAAAAGGTGGTTCAGAGTTTTTTGTACCTAGGATTTTCACACTAGAGTGTGCCTACGGTCAACCAACAGTCTTTATGGTTAATTCAGCACACGTAAAATCCAGATATTATTCGGATATTCTCTAATGTCAACCAGCCCTAGATGTAATCATCAACAGCAAGAAAATATTTAGTCTGACTTAGAAGATATTGCTACCTCTTACTGCTATAGTCAAATAAGCCCAGTAAGGATTAGTGATTCAAATACCAGCTTTTGCAGCCACAACACAGAAGATCAAAGCAAGTTTTTGTTTACCTTTTGATAATCTTCGTAACACGATGGATGGTAGATCTACAAAAGGAAAGCAAGCTGATCTTAGTTTACAAATATACAAAAAGCCATGCAAAGTACATTTATTTATTTATTTATTTTTAAAATTTATAAGCCGCCCCACTCCCGAAGGACTCTGGGTGGCTAACAATAAAAAACACATAAAACATAACAAACAAACAGTACAAAGACAGTCATCCAGGCGTCAGGTTTTATAAACCCCAGGCCTGCCGGAAAAGCCAGGTCTTAAAGTAGCTTACGGAAGACCAACAGGGTGGGAGCGGTCCTAATCTCCAGGGGGAGCTGGTTCCAAAGCGTGGGCGCCATCACAGAGAAGGCCCTCCTCCGCGGCCCCGCCAAATGGCACTGCTTGGCCGACGGGGCCTGAAGGAGGCCCAGCCTGTGGGATCTAACCAGACGTAGGGAACTATGAGGTATAGTTGCAAAACAAATTCTCTTTCTGCAGGGGGACATCTCTCTCTTTGAACTATTTCTATAAAAATAGGAAGTTAAAGCTGTCATTCTTCCTTTGCTGATATTTCACTATATTTGATTCAATCTTTTTTGGACCTGTGGCAAATCTCACAGAAGTAGACAGATGGAAGTCAGCATGCGCATGATTAGAAGGGACTTTTCAGAGATACCAATTCCTAAAATTTATAGAAATAACGATAGCATATCAAGCCAAAACAGATATTTTTAAGCATAGTGCGTACACAAAGAAATGCAACGTTACCTTTTCCTCTACACGAATTGCATTTTTTAAATGCCATTCCTCCTCTTCCTCATCCCAATATTGCTCAAACTGCTCCTGGCAGATTTCACAGCTCTAAAAGCAAATTAAATATAGTTATACTTACAAAATGTCATTTGTATTTTCAGATGAGCAGCAGAACAATTTCATTTTCCCCCTAAGTGTACCTGGCCCATGACAAAGGCAGAAATTTTGCAGGCTGGCATTATTACTTCTGTAACTAGACAACCCATAATCTGTTGAGTCATTGTTTCAAAGGTATTTCCTTATGTAACTCATGCAGCCCCATACCCCCTTTTTGACTTTTATCACAACACCCACACTTGTGCACCCCCCTTCCCAGCCCAGAATGGGACCATTTGCAACAGCCAACCTACCATGGGACAATTCGCCATGGACAACTCCATGCGGGATAACTCAACACTATAAATGTCATGCGGGATAACTCAACACAATAAATGTTATCTGCTACTCTTTCTTCAACATTTCCATTTTTGTAAATGAAAACAATGTCAAAGAAACTGGCGGATAACATTTATTGCATCGAGTTATCTTGCGTGGAATTGTCCGCTACGATGGCCACAACAAGACAACCACAATGAGTTGTCCTAGACTCTCCTGGCCCACATACCTCCACATATCACAAATGCACAGCACCTCTTGCATATTTCTGATCTATGTGGTGCCTCTTGCACAAGCCTTTGGCTCCCTGGAAGTGCAGTGTGGGTCAGGCACACAAGTGCGGTGTGGGTTGGGAAGAGGAGTATATGGGTGGTGCTATGTGGGTCTGAAGGACACGTGAGGCTGTGGCACAGATTGGGAACAGTATGCAGGGGTTCATGAGAGGTGCAGCATGGGTCAGGAAGGATGTGCAGAGATGTGGCACGGGAAGTGTGATGGAGGTAGACAAGAAGGGCTGTGTGGGTCAGGAACCATTTGCAAGATGCTCCACACAGGTCAGGGACGGCACATGGGTCAAGAAGGTTGAACGGGGACAAACACAAACAAACAAAGACAGAGGGACTGGTTGCTTGAATGGGGAAGACTTATTCAAGCAGCCTGTAACCTCCTCTGCTAGCTTCTCCATTGGCAATGCTCCCTGCTAGCTTCCCAGAAGCAGACTTTGCTTCAGTTTCCCACAAGGATGATTACAACTGACTGTGTCAGGGAATGTTGGACATGCCAATAATGACTATAGCTGACTGTGGCAGCACTGAACTAACAGCAGTAGCAGCACAATGGTGCCGAAGCAGCCACAACTTCCCCAAATTTCATTCCCACAAGAGTAATGCATCCTGGTATTCAGTAAATTAGCCCATTTGAGGTACGCTGTTTCAGAAATGGATGCCATATAAACCATTTCGTCCAACTGAAGGTTACAAACAGAGCTTTAATAGATAGATAGATGGATATGACTTGGGAAATTATTTTAAAACCCACTATCATCTCCAAATGCTGATCATGACTTTAAATTACTGCTATCATCCAGGGCTAGAATGTGAAGTCCAAAAGTAAGCAGTGAACGAAATTATTTTAAGAAGAATTTTTGGGGGGGAAAACCCCCGTATGTTCTTTTAAAGCTTTCTTATTGTAAATATTGTAAACATCTAGGCACGTGATTTTTCATAGTTGGCCTTTTTAAAAAAACTGTACAAATGTAAAACCCACATGGCTCTATTTTTATATATTCCAAGCGCCAGTAAAATGTTAAGTGCCAAACCAAGGATTGCTGCACAATTACGCCAACTTAAAAACGTCAAGTTATGTGAAGCCAGTTGCAGAGCAATGCCTACCTCGTCTACTCCAGCTGGGCCTGCAGGGACACTCTGAAACTCCTTCTCCTTAGCAGCTTCTTGAGTTTTTAACACAACTTCTTCGTGTACTTTTTCAAAGAACTGACTCTTTGCACGTTCTTCTAAATCGGCTATTTCTTCAAACTCTATCCAATCCTAAAGAAAAACATTGAAAAATGTTTAGCCTGCTTTCCCAATTTCTAAATGGTAGCATGACTTTATTTCTCTCTTGAATGCATCTTTGTCTCTTTTCCCCAGTGACCAGCACATATTTCAGCAACAGGATCAAGTCTGTGGAACACATTGTGGCCAGCGATGTATAGGTAATCCTTGTTTACCGTCTGCTCTTCAGTGACCATTCAAAGTTATGGCGACACTGAAAAACAGTTTTGAATTGTCCTCAAAGCTATATGATTGTGTTTCGGGCCCTTAGCAGCCAGAATGCATTTGCAACATCCACAGCATCTCACATGTTCAACAGTTTCCAACAAGCTAGGAAGCTGTAAGAAACTTGCCAGTTGTGGTCATGAATCATCATGCTTAACGACCATGAGTGATTTGCTTCATGACACAACAACAACAACAATAAAGTTGGAAGGGACCTTGGAGGTCATCTAGTCCAACCCCCTGCTCAGGCAGGAAACCCTATACCATTTCAGACAAATGGCTATCCAGTCTCTTCTTAAAAACTTCCATTTTGTAAGCTGGCACAGCCATGGGATGTTTCATTTAATGATCACATTACTGACTTATCAATGGAGTTAACAGCCCTATTTTTTAAAAAATTATTATTATTAAATTTGTTTGCTGCCCATCTCACTGCAAGGCGACCAACTGCAGTCGGTAAGTGAGGACCAGCCGTACTGATATAAAGTTTTAATCTTGTTTTTGATCGTTGACGGAGATTCTCGGTTATCCCAGATCAAGGTTGTCCCAACTCTGGTTTTTCAAAAGGCAACTGGACTTTGTTTTTTCTTGAAGACGTTTTGCTTCTCATCCAAGAAGCTTTTTCAATTCTGACTGAATGGTGGAGAATGGAAGGATTTATACTCCTTGCAGTCATCTGGTTGTTAGCACAGTCCAGTTGCCTTCTGAAAAACCACAGTGGGGACTTGTTTTTCATCCTTCCTTGAATCCTTCTGAAAAGGGGCAAGAGGCAACTGATTTCAAGCCACTCAGCTCTCCCCTAATAGGTGCTACATGCAAGAAAGCTCTATCACCAAATATCTGTAAACAAACGTAAGACCAAGGTCCGTAGCACATAGGAAAATGCTTAGACCAGGCATGCAGGGGAAAAAAAAATGCTTTGACTACCGAATGCCACTAAAACCTCAGCTTTCAATTTCTCAGTTTAGAATTGTAACTGCTGCAACTGCATATTCTTTTCTTCCAAACGCAGTGGCCAGGCTCTCTGGGGCCTTATTTTCAGAGACAGCAGCTGTGACCAGATGTCACCAGCAGAGAGCACTTTTATGGCAGCGATTACAAAGAGAATGTTGTGGTTCATGTGAATCAGTAAGAGAACAAAGTATGTTAAGCCTACAAGCTGGATTACTATTCAAAGACCTGTTAAAACAATAGCAGCAAATGATCTTAGTGATCCAAGAAGCCATTAAACTGTATGTAATACTATTAAAAGGCGAGTAGCAAATATTCTCCCCCCCCCCCCGAGAAAACTTAGCAGTTAGAATATTCAAGACAAATTCGAAGAATTACATAATTTATTCTAGTGTCTCTTCTTGGTTTCCAAAGTTCCCACCATACTATCTATTGGAGAAAACCCAGCAGAACCTTGTTATTCTTTTAAAAATAATGCATCAATAGAAATGCCCATCTTCAAACAAAGGAATTACAAAGAGTTAGTTGCTTTGTAGAATGAGATGGGTAGCCTATAAACTAAAGAAATAAACAAACATCACATCTCCCTGAAAAACAGCAAATTAGAATTTGTCAGATTTAACAGTATTCCTCATGAATTAAACAAGGACAGTTATGTGCATTTATCAACTTATCATGGAGGAAAGTCTATCTCATATCAATGATTTTTTGTTGCTGCCTAAAAGTCATTCTCAAGTAATTTTAAGGTTTTTGCATGAAGTCCTTGACTTACAGCAGTTCACTTTAGTGACCAAAGTTACAACGGAACTGAAAAAAGTGAGTTATGACCATTTTTCCCCAGGGTCACATGATCAAAATTCAGACACTTGACAACTGACTCGTACAATGACGGTTGCAGTGTCCCAGGGTCATATGATCCCCTTTTGCGATCTTCTAACAAGTCAAGTCAATGGGGAAGCCAGATTCACTTAATAACCATGTTACTAACTTAACAACTGCAGTGACTCACTTAAGAACTGCAGCAAGAAAGGTCATAAAATGGGGCAAAATTCACTTAGCAAATGTCTCATTTAGCGACAGAAATTTTGGGTTCAATTGTGGTCGTTAAGTTGAGGACTATCTGTATTATTATCCCCTTTTCTTCCTTCCTTCCTTCCCTCTCTCTCTCTCTCTTGGGACCAGTTTGTGTTAGCTGATGAAATGGTCTGTGATCCCCCAATTACTGCTTTAAGAGGCTAGAAGATTCCTTGTGTTATACTGTATTTTGATGATACCGTTATGATCTCAGTCCTCTGGAAAAGATGAACCAAAAAGATTGAATAAATATTCTCTGTGCCAAATAATGTAAATAGCTGCTTACTGTTAAGCTGTAGTACCATCTTCTGTGAGTGACTTTCCTGCTAACATCCTTTTCTGTACGGTTTTGGCGATAATGCCAGTCCAGATGGTCTGCATACACATCTGTCTGTGAAGTTGTGAACCTCATTCCACAAGAGTAACACTGAATGCCAGTGTAGAGCCTGTTTATAACGCTATCGTAACGTCTGAAAACAAGACAGAAATGTCAAGTTGGAAAACTTCGCATAGAGGAACTTCCATTATAGATTTTCTAATATAGAAATATCTAGCAATATTAGCTATATTTTGGGAATTTATAACATGATACACTCATAGGTTGTATGTTTTATTCAAATTAAGAAATTATGATATTACATATTGGTGTTGTTGTTATTTGATTGTTTGGTACGTACATCTTGATATTTTAGTTTTTGATATCTTCGTTCTTTTGTTAGACTAAAACAAGAATGTTTTTTATTATGTAATTGTATCAGTCCTGACGAGGGTTGGAAGCAACCTTATTTTATTTATTTGTTTGTTTATTTTTCGGTTTGTTTTTTATGTCACTTTTTCAAATTCAAACTTTCCCTGGTGTTCCCCTCCCCCACCTTTGTTCTTTTGTTATACTTTTTTTTTTTATTTCAGCATTTTACTTTTGGAAATTTAGTTATATTCTTTTTTAAAGAAAAAGTTAGAAAACTTAGTTATCTGATTCGTGACCACTACCTGAAATGGAAAATTGGGAAGTCCAAATACATATTATAGATGGGAATGCAGGTCAATTTTATTTTCAACCATCAAGAAGATGGTTAAAACTACAGAGGGATTATTTTGCCAAGTGTGCCTGCATAAGGGATTGGCACAATTCTAATTGAAAACATACCAGAGATGCCAATGAATTGTGCAAATCAGACTTTTAATCTTCTGCACATCGATCAGAATTATATGAAAATTTTATTGTATGTTTATTGATGTAAACAAAATTCAAAAGCTTTTAATTATGGTATGTATTTCCCAAATATGCAGCAATAAACACATTAAGAATGATATATGATGGAAATAAAACCATGTATCACAATAAATGGAGCATTAATGAATGGCTCAGTACCAAACAAGAGGTTAAAAAACTATGTATGATATCTGCTTTGAAGATAAATGTATAAAAAGTGCTTATAATGTTAAGAGCTGGGTTATTTGGGAATTTCAGTTTATGTATATTTTTGCATGTGCATATTTAGGTGTAATTTTCCAAAAATAGAATAGCTAGATAAATTTCTCTACCTTAGTTCTTGTATAAAAGATGTTAAAAGGGACTTGTTCATTGGCAAGAACATAAATTTTCTCTGGATTTATCACTTTTTTGAGTTCAATGATTATATAAAGACACGTTAAAGAAATCCACTGCAAACCTTGGAATCTCTTAATCTAGAATGATTAATGCTTAATTGAATAAATGTTACAGTATTTAAAATAAATATTGAATTTATACACAACTACCACAATTTTTTACCCTTAGGAGTCACCTGTTTTTTGTTTTTTTACAATTCATTTAGAATTATTTAAACTACACAATTGGATATAATCCCCTCTTTGTCCCATTAAATGCACATACTGTTTTAGTTCTTCTATCACAAAATTAGTTAGGTCTGGAATATCCTCATTCTGATCTTGATCTTCCTCTTCTTCCTCTGGAGGTGGCTGAGTTGAAACTTCACTGACTTCTAAATAAATGAGATGTATTTTTAAATACTGGGATATAACCTTTGCTTCCTCAATTGTAGCAGTGTTAAAAAAAATTAAAGTAATTTTATCTATAAGATCAACATTGATCTCAGATACAGTGTTCAGGGGTAGTGATTGTAATCAGTTTCTTTCAATAAATCTAACTTATCTCCTGGTTTAATTTTTTTAATATATACATATAAATATGTATCAGTTGGAAGCACAGTAGACACATTTGTGCATTCATACATATACACACTATTTCCAACTGATAGGCTTAAAAACTAAGTTTTTACAGATCCATTTTCAACTGGTCAATTTCTGCCCAGAAAAAAGAAAACCAAATTATTTCTAATGCTTTATATTGGACTGGTGGCCATAGACATTCATTGGTACAATATGTTCAAAATACCAAGAATGAGATGGATAGTGCTTGAGATAGATAAGATAGATGATTGATAGATAGATAGATAGATAGATAGAGAGAGAGAGATAGATAGAGAGATAGAGAGAGAGAGAGAGAGAGAGAGAGAGAGAGAGAGAGAGAGAGAGAGAGAGAGAGATAGGCAGACAAGATATTTGTTAGGATACAAAGGAAACTCTACACTAATGACAAAAGGATACTTACGTGATGAAGATGAATCGGGCTGCAAAGATTTAAGGATTCCTGTAGAGAGCAGTTTTGAAAATAACTCATTCACATCAAGTTGTCCGAGATGATTATCCGGGTAGGAAAGTGGGATATTCCCTAGAAATGAGTGAAAATGTATAATATATTACTCTAGAAATTCAATTTAGATTTCAAGTATCTTAAGTAGTTATTGTCAAAAGTTAAACAAACAAATCATCATCCATTTCTCCATCTTCAACACTGGCTCCTCTTAAAAGAACTTGAGGACCATTTTAACCACCTTCCCATTTTAATTTATACAATAACCTTGTATAAATGGAGATTAAAAACATTTGAGAATCTAACAAATGTTACAGAAGACCATGACAAGGAAATGCTTGTTTCATGTGCTCAAAAATGCTTAGGATTTATTCTTCCAAAAAGAAGTTCATCAGTACATATGGTTTCATTCTTTGAAACTTGAACTTTTAAAACTAAAATTGTATTACAAAACACAATTCTAGAAATTAAAAATAAAAAAATTACAATGGGCACATAAAAAGCTTCATAGTCATGGGTATGTCTATTATTATTAAAATAGATAAGATTATATCCCTGGTAGATGAAGCTTTGTATGTGTCCACTGTGATTTTTATAAACATATATTTATATGGTTTAAAATGTAGTTTTCTGAATGCCATTTTTACTCAAATTCCTCTTCTGATGTCCTTAGTTTTTAAATAAATCTCCACCATAATAGATTTAATAAATTCAGACCTAATATTTAATCCCTAGAAATATGAATGTATATTTTTGTTTATGAGAATTATAAACAAACGTGATTCTGGTCAGACAATAAAAATCTCTGAAAACTATTTTAAAATGTAAAGTTTGTACTAAAATCAAATTTATTAGTTATATTCTCAAGAGTGTGGGAGAAATAAGCTATAATTTTAACAAATCATTTTATAGCAGGCATTATTTTTTTAAAAAAAGACTTGGTTCTGCTTGGTAAACATTAGAACAGGCATGTCAAACCCACAACGTTACGTGACGTCGCATGACGTATCTGGATTTTTTTCCCCATTGCTGGCACTGGGGTGGGCACGGTTTTGGTGTGAGGCATACGGCCCGCAGGCTGGCAGTTTGACATGCCTGCATTAGAGGTTTTAGAAAATTCAAATCAGATCTTATGCAGCTATTTTTAATTCTATTCATTTCACTATGTCAGCTCTTATACACAAATTTTGCAATCCAACTAAACTTTGAACAACTAATATCCAGCTGTTTTATATGCCATCTACTTACAAACATTTTCTATTTATTCCTGCTATCTTCAAAAATTTCAGGAATGGTTAAAATTCCTGTTACTATCACAGATCACAATCCAGAAAACTAGAGCAAGTTGCAACTGATATGTTCTCAGTCACTGTTGAATGTATGGGAAAGGGGGGAAGATATTACTTTATGTTGAACAATCAAAATTCCGCAACCCAAATGGCTACAGATCATTTTCTAGCATGCAGTTAACAGATTATAATTTGAACTCTGAATTTCATATTCGTCCTATCTTACAGTGGAAAGTATCTGTAGATAAACATCTCATCTATAAGCAGAACTTACATACCAATTTTACCTTAATGACCCTATGATACCAAATTGAATTAAATTAAAATTTCAAACAGTTATACCAAGCTTTACTGCTGAACACATCTTTCAGATTTAATATAGACAAAATATTCCCAAGTTTCGAATGATGCAAAATTTCATTAAAACAACACCCCCCCCCCCAAAAAAGTAAATGCTAACCTGGCTGATTTTGAACAAAACCTCCAGGGTTTTGTGCATGAACCGGCAGTAGTGGCTGTCCTTGATTGAAAGGCTGGCCAGAAGATACTGGCAGAACAGATACCTGTAAAAAAAACACAATCCAAATGCTTTTTCCTCTTAAGGACAAAAACAAATCAATCTTTATTTCAGTCATGTACAGAATGTAAGACCATTTAATGAAATGAAATTAGCAATAATAGCAACAGCACTTAGACTTATATACTGCTTTACAGCACTCTGAGTGGTTTATAATGTCAGCATACTGTCCACGACGTTATAAATATCCAATGTTAAACATCAGTCTTAAAATCCTGTTATACTAGCTAGCCACCAATGTGGAAATTTTGCTTTGTTTTTTTTCCAATTGAAGACTGACAAACTTATTTTCTTCAACTGATAAGGTCATTATTTATAATCTTTACTTAGCCAATGAAATTATCTATAGTATGAATTCAGGGGATTATGCTGGTTTTAGTGGTGTAATTTTGCAGGTGTGGAAATTAACCATTGCAAAGAAACTGCTTAGGAATACAAATATATATATTTCTGACGAAATCATTTCAGACGTTCTGACATTGTGTCAGAAATTAATATTCAAGATTCAGTACTTTTCATGGCATCAATCAACGTCAGTGAAAATTTATGATTCACTTAATTATAGTATTTTAAGAGTTTGTTGATGTTAAGTATTTCTTAATCCATGACCAGTTTGGTGCAGGGCATAAGGCTAGATACCAGGAAATTGTGAGTTCTAGTCCCAACTTGAAGTTGAAACTCAAATACTTTGGCCACCTAATGAGAAGGAAGGACTCACTGGAGAAGGGCCTAACGCTGGGAAAGATTGAGGGCAATAGAAGAAGGGGACGACAGAGAATGAGGTGGCTGGATGGAGTCACTGAAGCAGTAGGCGTGAGCTTAAAGGGACTCCAGAAAATGGTAGAGGACAGGAAGACCTGGAGGAACGTTGTCCATGGGGTCGTGATGGGTCGGACACGACTTCGCAATTAACAACAACAAAGTCCCAACTTGGGCACAAAGCTGGCTGGGTCACTTTGGGCTGGTCACCCCCTCTCAGCCTTAGGAAGGAGGCAAAGGCAAGCCACTTCCAAAATCTTGCCAAGAAAACCGCAGGGATTTGTTCAGGCAGTTGCTAGTCAAAGGCATATGCACAAAACAAATCGATCTTAAGAAAAAATAATTTGCTGCAACCGAAGATACAAACAGACGAGGTTTTTTTGACAGTGTAACAAAAGCATCGTTAAGACTCTTACCTGCTGTGGTGGCTGAACGTTTCCAACAGTCAGATTGTTAAAATTTCTGTACTGAGGACCCTGAAGATTCTTGTCATCATAAAAAGGTCCCGGGGTCCTGTTAATTGCATTAGGAAAGTGTTGTGCCGCAGAAACGGGCGGGCCATTGAAGTTTGGTCCTTGGGGGTTATCGAATATTTGGTCAGGCCTCTGGAACTGCATTCCTTGGGATGCCCCATTATAAGGTGGCTGATTGGGAGCGTCATTATAAGGGCCGGTTTGTCCGTACGGTGCCGTCTCTAATCGTGAGCCAGGAAGGTTAGCTACATTTTCAATTCTTGGACCCTGGTGACCCAGGAGGAGGTCATATCGCGTTGCCGGATGTGGAGGATCGTCAAATCGCTGAAGTATTGTATCAAAACGAGGCTGGACCTGCTGACCAACTGGACTATCGAATCGAGGCGGTGTTTGCTGAGCAGGACCCATTTCAAACCTTGAACCGGGCTGTACGTGTAATCCATCCAGTCTTTGTAAAATTGATGGCTGGCCAGGTTGACCATCAAATCTTGACGGACAGCCATCAAACCTTGTCTGGTTAATAGGCCCTTCAAATCTAAGTCCACTTCCAGTCTGAACTGAAGGTGGCTCAAACCTGGGAGAAATTCCCAGCTGCCCATGTGGGCCCAGAGGCTGATTGTGGGGGCCCTCAAACCTAGAGCCAAGGGGTTGCCCATGTGGCCCTACAGGTTGACCATGAGGGCCCTCAAATCTCAGACCACTTGTAGGCTGCACGTGTGGACCAATGGGCTGTCCGTGTGGCGCATCAAATGGCATATTACTTCCGGGTTGTCCCAGGGATCCCACTGGTTGCATATGTGGGGCTTCTAATCTTAAACCAGTTCCTTGTTGGCCATGAGGCCCTACAGGCTGCCCGTGTGGTCCCTCAAATCTCATTCCACTTCCTGGTGGACCATGAGGTCCCACTGGCCGGTCATGAGGTCCTTCAAATCTTATGGCATTTGAAGGTTGGCCATGAGGCCCTTCAAACCTCAATCCACCTGAAGGCTGGCCATCAAATCTTATGTTATTTGAAGGCTGATCATGCATGCCTTCAAACCTCATTCCAGCAGAAGACTGGCCATGAGGACTCTCGAATCTAATACCAGCCGTTGCATGACCGTGAGGTCCCTCAAACCTCATTCCTCCTGAGGGTTGACCATGGGTCCCTTCAAATCTCATTCCCCCCACAGATTGGCCTGAAGGCCCCTCAAATCGTAAACTTCCCGCTGGTTGTCCTATTGGAGCCTCAAACCGTATAGCACTTCCCGTACTAACTTGTCCTGACGGTCCATCAAACCTTAAGGGACCAGCTGCAACCTGTGCCGGTGGCCCATCAAACATGTGAGAACCTTTTCCTCCAGCTTGTCCTTGAGGCCCTTCAAACTGAGAAGCTGGCTGACCTAGAGATCCTTCAAACCTTAAATTAGGCTGTGCTTCAATTCGAGGAGCTGGATTAGCTGGCCCTTCACTTGCCCTTATGCCAGGATGTCTAGGAGAATCTTCAAAATGAGCTCTGTCTTCAATCAACGAACTAAATCTTTGCTTCCCATCAGAGACCCCAAATCGTGATCCTGGAAGGTCAGTGAATTGTTTCTCCGTATCTTCGTATCTGGCCCGCTTGAAAATGTCATTGATCCTTTGCTCTTCCCGAAGACCTTTAAGAAAAATAGATTAAAATAACAAAGTTTATTCACTAAACCCATTACATAAACCACATCTCTATGAAAAAAAATTCAAACATTTCTGTTGCGTAGCCCAATCATGTACAGCAGTGGTGGCAAACCTATGGCACGGGTGCCAGAGGCGGCACTCAGAGCCCTCTCTGTGGGCACACGCACCGTCACCCCAGTCCTAGGCCTTCAGCTGGGTTTTATAAAACCTTTTCGTTTTAGGCCTTCGCCATGTACAAAAAAAAAAAAAGTTCAATCAATCAGTCAATTTCAACTTTTCAACAAGATCTTGCAAAGGTGGAATTGATTGATTGAACTTTTTAGTTCAACCACGCCCACCCAATGGGCCACACCCACCCGTCACCGAACAATGCATAAGTGGGTTTTGGGTTGCAGTTTGGGCACTCGGTCTCTAAAAGGTTCACCATCACTGATGTACAGTATTGATTCTGCTTTGCTAATGTAAACATTTTTATACCTTTCGAGACACTTGGCTCATCATGTCTTCTCCTGACATCGTGTGAAGAATTATCAGAGTATGGTCTGCTACCGCCAATGGGAGAATGTCGTCTTGATCTTTCGCCAAACTGAGCACCGCATTTGGTTTTTGTTTGGTCACACTCCATTGCAGAAAGAAATCCATCGGGTAACTGATAGTCTAATATTTCTTCAGGATCCATTATATTGAGTCTCGGAAATGAATGTTGAACTTGCGTTCGTTTTAGCTTAGCTTTGTGTTCATGATATATTAAATCCGATTCAGATAATAAGGGCTTCTTTTTGGAAATCCCCTTTTCGCCCGTTGTGTTATCCCACTCACTTCTATGTTTTCCTTCCTGATACTGGAAAAGCTGGCGAATCTTATGACACAGGACAAGGAAATCGTCCTGTGTTATTTCACCAGATGAGAGACGTTCATTTGCCTGTGAGTCAAAAGAAAAAAAAAGAGTTAATCCTCCATGCTTTTAAGAAAAAAGTAAACTGCAAGAACAAGTTCATGTATTACCTTCTTAAGGATCTCTCTCTTGTTTGCCAAGGTCAGTTCTTTGGGTATCTGCAAATTAGCATCTACACTTAATCGATGTTGCTGTTTTGGGGTGCGAGGTGAAGGAACTCCTTTACTAGTTGACCAAGTATCCCTGTGCCTCTGATGAGGGGATTTACCAAGTCCTTGATGCTCTTCAGTAAGTTGAGGGCTGAAAGCAATAGAAAACGACATGTTATTTTACATAGTGCCTCTATCCATAGCAACTAAAAGTTATCTTACTTTGTTTTATAAAGAAAATGTATTTCAGCAGTAATTTTAGATTTGCACTTAGTGATAATCAATTACGGCTCATTAAACATCAACCTACTTTTTATTTTCCTCCCAGCCAGATTTCCACCTTTTGCTTGATTTGGAACTTGGCCAATTCTCCACATTTTCTTTGGGCTCGGAATTTGACTTGGAAGAATGTTGATTCATTCCTTCTTGCAGTCGGTCTTCGTGGATTTTCTTCGGCCTCCTTGAATCCCTCAGTTCCTGCTTAATGTTCCTCTTGTTAGAGCTTCGGTCATCCCGGGCTCCTGACCCAAAATCCTCTAGATGCGACTGTTTGGGCCCAGATTGTCGTGGTTTCCCAATCTTAGATCCAGATGGAGAGAGACTCCTAAGCCTTCTTTTAGGTGACCTTCTTTCTCTTCGTTTTGGAGAATGTGCAGATGGCGATCGAGATCTAGGAGAACGTGACCTTTTCCTAGTACTTGACCTTCCTGGTTTTCCACTCTGTTTTTCTGACTCTTCTGTACTGGGATCTTGTTTTTGTACAATGCCATTAATTACTTTGTTTCTACCACCAATTGATCTATGTTCCTCTTTGTCTTTTCTCTCCACGCATCTTCTTTTTTCTTTGATGTCATCATCTTTGCCCTCTGGCTTCTCTAGAAGATGTTTTTTTAATCTGGGATCTCTTTTGTTGATTTCCGACACTCTGGAATTCTCGCATTCTTGATTCCTGGTTTCTTTAGGGTGAAGCAGCTTATTTTGCAAAGGAGAGGGGGATTTCAATTTTGCATCCACCTGATCGAACTCTTTCTTCTGCAGCTTCTCGTTCTGTTTTAGTTTTTCTGGCTTTGTGGTATTTTGCTTTTCACTTTGTGGAGGTTTGCTAGTCTTCGGGTCAGGCTGACTGACTGCATTCATCAGGAAGTCTTTCCTATGACTCTGATCTTTCGAATGAGAAGAGTGCTGACTCATTCTATTGAGACGAGGATCTCTATTGGCTATTTTGGCATCATGGAGTGGAGACAAATGGTTTTTCTCAGGTGGCAGACAGGCTGGATGGGGAGCTTTAACTGGCATGTGAGGTGGCTGCGGCACATGTTGTTTTAAAGGTGCTTGGCCCAGGTTAGATCCACTTTGCTGAACACTAAGGGACACAGCCTGAAATAAGGAAGAAGGGGGGAAATGTTATCAGACACAAGCACCATTTTATTTCTCACAGCTGTTCAATATACGTCTTTCCTTAATGACTACCCTATTTAACACTTCAAAGTTATGTTAGTGCTGAAAAAGGGTCCTTGCATTTATGATTGTTGGAATATCCCCATGGCCACATGATCAAGATTTAGGTGTTCTGCAACTGGCAGGTGTCTACGGCCATCAGAGTGATCTACAGTCACACAATCCCCATTTGCATATTCCACTGCCGGCTTCTGACGAGCAGAGTCAATGGAGAAGCCGGCAGTGAAATTGCAAGTTGTGGTCACATGATGTCTCACTTAATGACCATACTGCCCAGTAATGGAGTTGCCTGTCATAATGGTGATCATTAAGTGAGGAGTACCTGTAAAACAATTTAAGCTGCATAAAGAAATTACTTTCATGTATCAACCAATTCCAGTATAATATATTCCACAGATCCCATAAGCAAATTACGTTTTGGGTCAATTTTCTTTTCATAGCTGTTAAAATGTTTTCAATATCTAGTTGTGGTAAATGACATGAAGTACATTCTTATAGCTAGTATTTCAGTAATGGTAATAAAAAGACCACAAATCTGAAACCAGTACAGTAGTATCTTGGTACTCAGCTGCTTTGAAACTCATCTAATTTGGTACCCAAACCATTTTGATGCAAAAATTTTGTCCTGGTATTCTGTTCGGTACTCCATGCACAAGCTAGTACTTGTTGATGTCAGCTACCAGTGTGACACACTAGATTATTCCGTATGGGGAAAATCTGTTTGGTACTCATCATTTTTGGTACTCATTGTGCCTCCTGGAACCAATTAACGATGAGTACCGAGGTACCACTGTATTCGTATTACTTTCTTCCAATTATAAGCTCTGCAAAATTTAGAGTAAATGTAGCATGATACAATATGAAAATTAGTCAAAATCTCAAACCTAAGACCTATCAACAGCACAGTATAAATCATGTTAGACATTTATTATTATTATTATTTAGTAAGAGAAATATGCCAAGATTCTGCCTTGTGTGTTTCTTTTCTAATACAATTTACATTCCTCATAGTCAGTCTCTTGTTATGTTCAACCTGCATTTCAAATCTACTATTTCCATTGACAAATTGAACAGCAGTGATTCCATCTAAAGCCCTGGGCTTCCCTGATCGTGGAAGATGCTGCAATAGTTCAGTGGCATTTTACATATCAAGTATGATGTGTACAAGAACATGTTGCTTTCCCAGTATACAGACATTTTATCTACGAGTTCTAATAGTTATACATTCTGATCTTTGTCCACCTGTTGGAAAGACATTGTTATCATCTACAGTGTAGCAATGATTAACCAATAGGAAAAAAAATACATTTTACTGGAAGTTCTACTAGTTCAAAGAAAAAGAACAGGCTGCAAGGACCACAGAGCTAAACTGACTTTATCAGGAACCAGAAAAAAATCCACTCCTGAAACATCAGAGGCGCCAGTCATCTTACTCACCAGCTGTGCTTTTGTCTGTTCTAGTTCAAGTTCTAATTTCTTCTGTTGAAGTTCTAACAACTGTTTTTGTTTTGCCAGCAGCTGTTGTCTTATCAGCTGCTCTTGCGTTAAGTTCTTTTGTATTTCAGGAACAATTGGAGTAGAGGACACAGCAGAACAGGACACAGGAAGAGAACAGACTGTAGAGCTAGGTACAGCAGGTTCCTCAGGCTACCGAGAAAATGGTAAAATACATGATTCTTACTTGTGAAGAAGGAAAACTGGCCATTATTCATAGTTATGTAATTTCGTTTATTTGTACAAATAAATCAAAATGTGTTTCGGGCGTATCATACAATATAAAAGGGCACTGTGATAGTTTTTTGCTTTAATTGTTCAATATCAATTTATGGTGTGCAAAAGTGAAAAACACTGAACATTAGTTTTAGAAACTTACCGATTTACTTAAAAACTTAGGATTCACGTGGATGCTAGAAGTATTCACATTAGGGGGTAACGGCTTAACAGGCCAAGCAGGGTCAACTGAATTCACCCGAACATCAAGAGCATAGAGAATCTTCAGAGGGAAAATTTCATCCCACGTGGAACGCAATTTAAATAAACTTTTCCTAGTATTTTCATCCACCTAAGAACAATAGAACAATTCTACGGCTTGTTAAGTCCATATAACATGTTATCCATCTTTCTAAAATTCAAGATCACATAAGTGTTCTAGAGTTACATCTATTCATTTGTGTATGCAAGTTCCAGTGAAAACAGTGAAGAACTCAAGTGGACACAACTGAAACTGCACTTTGCTGATACACTAATTTGCAAACAGTAAAACAAAGATTTGAGCAGTTAAGTGTCTCTTTCATCTTTCACATATGACTTATAGAGGTATAGCAGTTATATCCTATTTTTAAAATGTATCCATTATCAACTAGAACTGGACATATTTCACAAGCAAGTTCTCAGCATTAATTGATAAAATCTTATTTTTATTATTAAAGAATATTCCGGCAATATAATAAAAATCAAACAGAGGCACATCCATCAATTCCTTAGGTTTTTTTTTCCAGGTGTTGAGTTCCCATTATCCAGAGACAGCATGTCCGCTGCTGAGTTTGCATGAAGGAAATTGTTGTTCAACACATTTGAAGGGCACCAGGTTGAAGAGGTTAAGTGCAAAACTTTTTTGTATGTCAATATGCAAAAAAAAAAAAAAAAAAAAATCCAACTCTGAAAAGCAGTCAAAACATGAAATCTTTTCCATTGCCTAATTTTTTATACGGTCACACAGAAATGTGATTACTGTTGTTTAGAAAATCGGCAAGGCAAAAGTAAGCTGATTTAAAATTAAACTGATTTAATGTTTGACTAACTCAAATGTTTTAGCCTCTTTCAACCAAACCCTACTGAAATGGAAAAAGGTATTTCAATTTCCTTTAACATTCACAGCAATGTACATTTGTAAAGGAAAATTCTGCCTTTGGTAGGTATCTTTAAAATTTATCAAGCAAACTAATGCTGAAGATACTGTCTGTGAACAGTTGTTACAAATTAGGGCAAGTATGAAAAATTGAAATGGCTGGAGATTGGAGAGAAAGGTTGATCAAAATAAGACTTTATGGATCTTAGTAAGTAGGTTCAATGTTTATTTTTCCCCATGAAATAAAACCCTAAATGATTGTATAGTTAACACAAACAAGATGCCTACCTACACTGTGTTACTCATTCTTCTGTAAAGCTAAAAACACACATAAAAATAATCTAATGAGCTGCATTTTACTGTCCTTTCTACTGAGTGACTCACAGAAAGCATTAACACATGACAATGTGATTGCATCTAGCTTGTTCTCTAATGCAATTTTTCTTACGGAGGATACACCGTTTATGTTCCACCCTTAAAACTGGAAAAAATAAGACAATGTGCCATGTCTTTATTTATACAACAGCAATTTTTAAAGCTTTAGGGAAACACATTATATATATATATATGTATATATATACCTTTTCAAACACATTAACAAATGTTGAAACTAGGTTTTTAGTAAATGCAGCAAGATATTCTCGTCCAACATTCTTGACAATGGAGTCCATTAGGTACATAACAGGAAGTTTCTCATTAGAAGGAGCCTGGAGTAATAAGAAGAAAACTGAGACATTTAGTTGTAACAAAAAAAAATGATCTTTTTAAATGAAGGAATTACCAACCCCAAACCACCATATTTCTGGTAGGTAACAAATTCAATCAAAAAATACAATTTACTAATTTTAGACCTAGCTATTAAAAGAATCAATAGATACCAGTGCAGCTATTATTCGGTACATTGGGTTTTCTTTTAAGGTGATTGTGAGTGGCAGAAAGTTTTGGCCCATGATGCAAAATTAACTACTGGGGTTTTTAATGAGCCACCTCACATTCTATGACTATACTTTTGAGGGAACACACAGTAGTTTCTGTTGGGATCTCTATAAAATGGGACATGGATCAATTAACTAGATCTCATAAAATGAAGGGGAGAATTCTCAGTGGACAGAAAGTTGAATACCAGTGTTGTTGGTGAGCCATGCTTCACTTGCTGTCATCCAAATGCAAGTAATACCAACTCTAGACAGTTGAAGAAACGCCAAATAGACACTCTCAAAATTATATGCAAGTCATATAGCTGGAACCAAAAAAAATATAAATCCACAATGGAGTCACGTTGTTGAACAGACACTTATAAATAACTGGAGCCAAAGACTGGCACAGAAGACAATCTTCAATGTCTGGTCACTCCTCAATGGCCAAGGAGTCAAGATGGATTTTTTTCCCTCTGCTCGTAAGGCACGCCCCGAGTTCATGTGATAAGAACTGTTGTTGAAAATGAATTTCCAACGAAAGTGGAAGCCTTCCCGGTTTCTGTTCAAAATGTTTAGTCTCATCCACATTAAGGAAGGGCCACAAACTTCCAAAAAGCATCAGCATGTATAAACTTGTTGAGGGTAATTGTTTCTCTCTCACACATTGATTTTTTACACAGGAATAGTTCAATTCCCATTTAGCACCCATCCATTCTCAAAATGTTATAGGCCGTTTCACATTAAGCAGCTAACAGTGTCTGCACTTATTGCCAAAATCCACTGCTCAAATATGTTTGGCTGTCCTTGTAGCAAGTTTTTCTTGTAATTAGCGTCTTTCACTTTAACACAGTTCAAATTGTTAAGATATTTATAGAAAATGCAAACACACAAGCAGTTTTCAAATCTTGAAAAATCTAAACCACATTTTATCTTCTTCACTTTTAAATGTGTAGGGGTTTTTTTTCCCTCAAAACAAATTATTCAAACCCTTACATCAAACAATTGTTTGAAATCTGCTGAAGAAGGAAGGACTCTTTAACCACACACGGCTTTTATGGACAGCATTTAAGGAAAATTTAAACGTAGATAAAGGCTTGCCCAAACAGGTAAGTCATGAATATCAGCACTGGTCAATTATCAATTCCCTAATAGTTAGACTTGAAAATAATTTACTAGGTGCAATCTGCAAACTGTTAGGATTGAATTTAGCTTGTTATAACAGGGCTTGCAAAGTATTCAGCCTCCAGAACATTTCAGTGCCCTGCTCTTAAATCCCATCTGCAGCAGCTCTTAAGACTGTAAAGGACAGCTGTCAAAAATATAGCCAGCCTTTACAATCTTATTCCCAAAAAGTATGTGTGAACTTCCCTTTTAAGCCATAAAAATATTTCAAGGATTAGAAAATGTCCTATTATATTCACAAAGCTGGGAAAACTACGTGTGAAATTATGAAATGAGGCAAAGTTGTCCTAGAATCTGTTTTTAGATGTTGGAAAGCAATCCCAGCTTTAAATGAGTGGAATGCCACGTTCGGAGAACCAGGATTTACAATTGCAATGGTTAGTTCATGAACAGAAATGTGAAATACTGGAGATCCACCCAAGCTGAGGCAAACCCCAAGTCAGATTTTCAAGAAGTCGTGGAAGGTGAGAAAGACAACTCAAAATCACCAAGAAAGTAGAGATAAAATTTTAAAAGACTTATTTATAGAAAAACCATGTCCAGAGTTCTCAACAGAATGCTTGGTGCACTCCTTCAAACATCAGGTGTTGAGTGTTGAATATGTGTGGGTCTGTGTTTTTCTTAGTATTTCCCTAAAAATTGAACTTCCCTCAGACTTTGTTTTCCTGTAAACCACACCACAGAGTAGTTAACACTTTAGTAACAGATTCTGCACTGCACCCGGTAAATAAAAAGACAAATACATATTTTATATATTTTATTTACATTTTTAATACCAGTCACACATTTCAAAATCATTTATTAAAAAGGTAGGCAAACCACTCTGCATTACACTAAGTAGAAATTGTCTCCAGACAATATTTTCTTTCAAAAGTGGTTTTCAGAGAACTCAAATCTCTCGTTTCATCCTGGTCACTAAAGACAGCTATGTAAATCCAATTAGAAATACATATTTTACGTATTTTTAAATACACTCAGGGGGATATCTATGTAACCATCCCCATTACCCCAAAGCCAAATAACAGAACTGGAATTTATGTATTATGAACTTCTGGAGAGACAGAAAACATTAAAAGTAAATAGGGAAGGTTTCTAGAGAGCTGAATCTAACTGATTTGCACTGTAAACAATTGCCCTTTATCCTGTGTTTCCATTTTATTATAACTTAATATCCCAGATTAAATTAGCAAAATAAAAACCCAACGTACTGGCAGAAGCTGAGGAAAATGGGTGAGGAAGAAGAAACAGCAAGAGAACAGAAATGTTCAATTATAATGGAGATGTGCTACCCTTCTGCTACCTAAATGACCAAAATACTACAGGGGAAAAAAATACTGCACCAAAAGCTAGGGTGACTTTTATCAGAAAATTTCTGAGCTGATACAACCTTAGACTTTCTTTTGCATCATATGCTTCTCAGCGCCATATTGGGATTAGACAGGCTGCTGTGGTTCCTGCAGGCAGGGCTGAACATTTTATTTCCATGCCTTAATGAACGTGCTGCTCTAACAAGGAATGGATCATGCATACACATGCAGACATACATCCCTAGCCTATCATGCATCTATTATTAAAAACATTCCAGGAGCATAAAGATCCTCCTTCAACTATATAAATTTATTCTACAGAAAATAATGAGGAAATTCCACTCCTCTTAACCAAACTCCCTTTACAAAATAAGGCTAGTGGTCCCGGAAATGATTTTATCCTTTTAAGAATATTTACCAAGCTAATTAGCCATATGTAAGCTAGGAGACTTAAAAACTGTATGTTTCAAGCACGGTAACTGCTGCATAGTTCCTGCCAGGCGGCCATGTTGTATATCCAATTTATGCAGGTTTAAAAATCCTTCACAAAATTCGAAGAATCCGTCCCTTTCCTGAACTGGGTAGAGTATCTCTTCCTTGGAATTATTTCATAGAAAAGAGTAATTCCCCAATCAAACCTTAAATTAATTTTAAGTGGTGTTTCTTTTCCTGCCAACTATGGCCTAGTCTCATTTTCCACCTTAACCTTTGCTCATGCTACCATTCTCCATTCTTTTTAAATCTGAAAACTATCTCCCACTACACCGTTCTCTCAAACATGGTTCCTACCTTCCTGCTTTCAACAGAATAACTTTTTAAAAAATCCATTGTCTTTACCTCTTTTATCTAAATTGGATCCCTTAAAATTATCTGAAAGGAAGCAGTTAGGACTGGTTTATCTGTTTCTGACACTGCTGGGGGCTGCCGTGTGCTAGGGTGGATGGCAGTTGTAGATTCTTTCCCCCAGCTGTCCCCAGAGCACCTGGAACAACTTTCACAAATTGCCTGCCCCTCTCTTACCCTTGACACTCCAGACCCCCCCCCCTGCATCCATGTCTGTCCTCATGGCCCCAGCTGCCTGAAAAATATGCTTTTTT
Source organism: Crotalus tigris (assembly GCF_016545835.1). Taxonomy (NCBI): domain Eukaryota; kingdom Metazoa; phylum Chordata; class Lepidosauria; order Squamata; family Viperidae; genus Crotalus; species Crotalus tigris. The sequence continues at coordinate 81,115 of NW_024097630.1, forward strand.
ATGACTTGGGCTTCACTCTTTCTCAATAACTTGACCTACTTTGATACAGCATTTCTTTCCCAGACATGGCTGGGAAAAGGTTTTACCTGCATTGAGGGCAATTTTGAACCACAGAGAAATCCAAGGAAGAAGATTCAGAGGCTGCCTGCCTGGGTTGTGTGTGCCTCCCCCATTTGACATTCCTAACAAAACTATCAATTTCCCCTTTCACCTCCTTAGAGCTAGCTTCCTCTTTTCTACTCTTCCTCTGCTTAATAGCAATAGCACTTAGAGACTTACATACAGCTTCATTGTGCTTTAGAGCCCTCTCCCAAGAATACTGCCCCCAACAATCCGGGTCCTCTTTTACCGACCTCAGGACGGAAGGCTGAGCCAACCTTAACTCGGTGTCCTCTCCTTCCAAAATACAGGTAGTCCTTGACTTATGACCACAATTGAGCCCAACACTGTTGCTTTTTGTTTAAGTGAGTGTTGCCCCATTCTTGGACTTTTCTTGCCACAGTTGTTAAGTAGATCACTGCAGTTGGTAAGTTAGTAACCCGGTTAAGTGAATCTGGCTTCCCCACCTACTTGGCTGGTCAGAATGTTGCAAGAAAGTAATCACATCAAGCTGGGACACTGTTCCCAAACCTCTGGATTCCGGCCACGTGACCATGGGGATGCTGCAACGGTCGTTAAGTGTGAAAACATGGTCAGAAGTTGCTTTTTTTCAGTTCAACCTCTGAACGGTCACTGAACAAAGTGCTGTAAGTCGAGGACTACCTGTACCTAACTGGCTCTATCCTAGGCCTCAATTCTCCCCCCCCGTCTGTCCCTCCCCCCCCTTCCGGCCTATTTCTTTTCCCCCCTTGACACGTGACCTTCTCTGAATCCCGCATTCACACAACAGATACGTAGGCGGGGCCCCTGCTGTTTCCCCCCCCACTAATCCTATAGCTCAAAAATAAACACGCGGGTTGGGGGAGGGGAAGGAGGAGAAAGGCTGGCCCTAAGAGATGGGAAGGAGCAGGCTGGGTTCGGGGAGGGAGGGGGGTTTATAGAGAGAGCGTATTCGGCGTAGAGTATATAAAAACCTTGGCGATTTGCGCCTCGATCAGCGAGACGATGTCCTTGGCGAAGGGCACGTTCTCCTCAGCCAGGATGGTCAGCATGTTGATGTGCGGCTTGCTGTTGAACGTCAGGTCTTCCAGCGAGGATTGGTAGTCGCGGCAGGCGTCCTCGTTGTTGCCGCCAGCGGTGTTGGCACCGCTGGCGGCCCCCTCGGACGTCGTCGCGCCGCCGCCCGACATTCTCTCCCCCTCAGGCCTGACAGGCCGCGGACACGACCGATCCACCGCCGAGGAGGCCAGGCTAGACAAAAAGCCTTTTCTCCTTCGCCGCCGCTGTGGTGGTGGTGGTGGCCGCCGCCGCTGCTGATCCCACCCGGCTTCTTCTAGTTCATCCTCCGCTTCGCCGCTGCTTGTTTTCTCCTCAGGTGGTGGTAGTCGGCCACCGCCGCCGCCTCCTCCGCCGCCGTTGCCTCGATCAACCGCCTTTCTTTTTTTCGCCCTCACAAACGCACGCACAAAATGGCGGCGGCGGCGACGACGACGGCTCCTGCGGCTCGCGAACGCCTTCAGTCCTCCGGCTGCAGCCGCTGCGTCATCTGAAATGGTTCCGAACAGGAGGGAAAGGGCGGCGCTTGGGGAAGCGCCTTTTGTTCGCTGGCCGCGTCGCCATTGGCTCGCGCGGGAGGGAGGGTACCTCCGCCGCGCTCTGATAGGGCCGTCCAGACGTTCCTTTCCCTGGGTCCCACTTGCCATCGGGGGAGGGAGGGAGGCGATCTCCGCTGGGGGAGGGGGGATTTATTGAACGGCACCGCTCCTCGCGGCGATTGGCGGGCTCGCCTATAGAACCCGCCTTTCTTTATTTCTTCAGCTTTGGGTTGGCTCTTCCGAATATAACCCGGACTCCTTGTTGTCGCGTGACGTGAGCGGGGGTGGCGGTTGACTCCTCCCCCCCGCTTCTTCCCTTCGCAACGTCTTTTAAAGTGTTCAAGACTGTCCGCGAGGCCTCGTTTCCCATTGGCCCGTTCGTTGGCTCAACTGTTGCTATGGGAATACTGGCCTTTTGAGGCCTACCTAAAAGTCACACGGCCAGCCACTTAGGCGGCCTTACATACGTTCTTTTCCACACCATCGATAGCCAAGGGGTAGTAAAATCGCCAATAATACTAATTATAATCCATCATGCCCTGCTGTACTGCAAAAGGCTGGCATCTGTTGAGATGTTGCTGGTGCAGCTTGCAAAAAAAAAAATGCACATATAAAATCCCTTTGATTTGGACTGTCTCCATTAGAGAGCAACTGGGGAGTGGCTTCCTTTAAAAGTAATTGTGTTGTCCAGCGGCAGATATTTCAATTTCTATACTGCAAATAGGCCTAAAATAGGTTTTCCAGAACTGACGAGTCTTTCAGCTCCTTGCTGACAGCTTAATTGAAAGAAAAAAGTAATTATGCCACTGATTTATGGCATGGATACTCTGCTCTAAGAGCCTACATCCTAGCACTCTGAGAAATCTCTTGAAAATACAGAAAAAAAGCTTTTTCCCCCAGGGATAACTTCTCCCCTCTCGTTGTGGCATCTATATAATGAAACCTCTAGGATTATTTGCTGCTAGATACCTATTTAAAATTAAGTCAAAACAAGCTCTAATAACCTTCCAGAAGCCCACAAGAAATTCCTTTGGAAATGGTCCACGTGACTATTTAGCTGAGGTCTAAATAATATGAATTTCTTTCAGCCCAAGGTTTAAAATAGAAATTTATTTATTAAATGTCTATGCCACACATCTTATTGTTGGAGAACCCGGGGTGGCTTAAAAATGGTTTTAAAAAGTTAAAAACAGTTAAAATTAAGAATTAAATAGTGCAAACCAAGGGGGTGGATGGCATGATTCTTTTGCTATTGTTTTGATTTTCTAACTTGCAAAGTTTTTCAGAAAGCAAGTGGACTTCGTTTTTCCTTGAAGGCATTTCGCTTCTCATACAAGAAGCTTCTTCGGTCAGAACTGAAGAAGCGAAATGTTTTCAAGGAAAAACAAAAGTCCAGTTGCCTTTTGAAAAAGGGTTGAGTCAAGTTGGCTAACATTGATGGGAAACTCCCTTGAACCTCTGCATTGCACTCAAAACTATAAGAGCAAGCTCATTTTTACACCCAAGTTTTTCTTTCCTGGAAGGAAAAATTGCTTTTCTAAGCCACAATGTTCTATGCATCTGAAAAGAATGAGATTCTTTTCAGATGCATAAGACATAGTGGCTTAGTGAATTTCCATGTTGTTTTAGTATTGATAAGGAAAGTCATTTGCAACAGCCTCCTTCAAAACTGCTATTTCAACACCTCCATCTAACCTACATTATCGGATTTTAAACTTCATTATTAGCATTTCAATAAAGGTGATATTCGCATTTTAGCATGGCATCCAGGCCTCCTTCTGAACTTTAGGAAACCATGTTTTTCCTTTGAGGCTGAAACCATTTCCTTTGATGTGCAAAAACTAGCCTTTTCGAGAACCATTAACCAAATAACAGGGCTGCATTCTAAAGTCTTTGTGTTTTGTAAGAGTTAAAAGAAACAAACCTGGACAAGAAAAGAGGAGATGGTATTTTTCAAGATATTTTTTCTCACAACTTTTATTGTTTGTTGCTTTCTCACGCATCATATATATCAAAGGTATGTAACTTTTGTTTCTATACCTTATATAAAGACTTCACCACCACCTGCCTTAATAAAATGCTCTTTGCTTTGTCTAAAAGTACATGTGATTCATATTATTGGGGTATCTTTGAATGGTCATTAAACAAATGGTTGTATACTGCTGTTGAAGGAAAAGTCTTCATCATGGTTAAGTCCAAGCAGGGAATAAACCAAATGGCGACTGCTTTAGAAAGAAGGTTGCAGTTTATTGAAGAGGAAAGCCAAACAGAAAGATGGCTCTGGAAGAAAAGAGAGAGAGCACATGTAGGGAGTGGGTTTTTATAACCTCCGGAGCCTTTTGTTTGGAGTTGTTCCTGTGGCATGAACTTTAACCTGAGTTTGAGTTTGCCCTTTGGCATCTGTGGGTTAATCCTATTATGTCTTGTCTAAAGAGTTTGGGTGGGTATGTAGATTTTAGGTGTCTTTGTCTTCCTAAGCTTCTAGCTGGGGGGCTCTAAACTTCCTGGATTATTTACATCTGCATTTCTACAGAGCTGGTTTCTTGTTGGGGGAAGGGAGACTTGGGGCTATTAAGAAAACTGGGCATGCTTTTCTGCCTCTTTAAGATCCTTTGAGAAAATCTATTTTTCTGCCCTTTTAATATTTCCTTCTTTGGGAGGCTGACTTCCCACACTGCCAACAGCTGGACTCCAACAACTTACAACTTGGTAATTAAACTTGGTTCTCCTTGGGCTGATGCAGCACATAAATCCATTCATAAAGTTCAACAGATAGTTAGGACTGCAGAAAAAACAATTGCAACTAGCCTGCCTTCCATTGAGGACCTGTATACTGCACAGCCAGAAAGAGGACTGAGAAATTATTTAGACTCCTCACATCCTGATTATAAACTGTTTCAACTCCTTCCCTAAGGATGCCGCTATAGGGCATTACATGCCAAAACAATTAGACATGAGGACAGTGTGTCTTTTTTTCCTCATACCATCACTGTGCTAAACACCTAAATCCCATAGCACTGTCTTCTGCCTAAGGATTTTTACCCATTTGTAGGGCTGCTGTATTACTACTATCCTTCTCATCTTTCTGAGGGAAGTTAGCCCAGAGAAGGAAATATTAAAAAGGCAGAAAAATATATTTTTCCTCAAAAGGAATTTTTAAAACCCAAACTGGCCCCAAATCTATCTCTCTGCCCCAAGCAAGACTTTAGCCCCATACAAATGCTGATGTAAAACCATCAGAAAGTTGGAGCCAGAGCAATCAAGAAGACAAAAGAGAAGATCTGCATACCCCACCCAAACTCTAGGAGCCATTAGCCCCAACACCTGGGAAGCAGGATATGATAATAGGATTAAACCACAGATATCTACTTCTGCTTCATTGACTATGCTAAAGCCTTTGTGTGGATCACAACAAATTGTGGCAAGTTCTTAAAGAGATGGGAATACCAGACCATCTTATTTGTCTCTTGAGAAACCTATACGCGGGTCAAGAAGCAACAGTGAGAACCGGACACGGAACCACTGATTGGTTCAAAATTGGAAAAGGAGTCCGGCAAGGCTGTATACTGTCACCCTGCCTATTTAACTTATATGCAGAGCACATCATGAGAAAGGCAGGGCTAGATGAATCAAAAGTTGGAATTAAGATTGCCGGGAGAAATATCAACAACCTAAGATATGCAGATGATACCACTCTAATGGCAGAAAGTGAAGAGGAACTAAAGAGCCTCTTGATGCGGGTGAAGAAGGAGAGTGCAAAAGTTGGCTTGAAACTCAACATTAAGAAAACCAAAATCATGGCATCCGGCCCTCTCAATTCCTGGCAAATAGATGGGGAAGAAATGGAGGTAGTGACAGATTTTATTTTTCTGGGCTCCAAGATCACCTCAGATGGGGACTGCAGCCAAGAAATTAAAAGACGCTTGCTCCTGGGGAGGAAAGCTATGGCAAATCTAGACAGCATACTAAAAAGCAGAGACATCACCCTGCCAACAAAAGTGCGTATAGTCCAGGCCATGGTTTTCCCAGTTGCAATGTATGGCTGTGAAAGTTGGACCATAAGAAAGGCTGAGCGCCAAAGAATTGAGGCCTTTGAACTATGGTGCTGGAGAAGACTCCTGCGAGTCCCTTGGACTGCAAGGCGTTCAAACCGGTCAGTCCTAGAAGAGATCAACCCCGACTGCGCTTTAGAAGGCCAGATCCTGAAGTTGAAACTCAAATACTTTGGCCACCTAATGAGAAGGAAGGACTCACTGGAGAAGGGCCTAATGCTGGGAAAGATTGAGGGCAATAGAAGAATGGGACGACAGAGAATGAGATGGCTGGATGGAGTCACTGAAGCAGTAGGTGTGAACTTAAATGGACTCCAGAAGATGGTAGAGGACAGGAAGACCTGGAGGAACGTTGTCCATGGGGTTGCGATGGGTCGGACACGACTTCGCAATTAACAGCAACAACAACAAATCAAGGCCTAGACAAACACTCAGAAACAGCCTCAAGGTTTGTTAGACACAAAAATAGTCACAAATTGAAATCCACTCTGAGTTACAAATAGAAAGGAAGTTTATTAGACTTCACATCCAAGTCTAAAAAAATAACGGTTTGCAAAGCGTGGTGGATTCAGGAAGGCAATGCAATGTAGCCAAGCACTGAACCACACCCCAAATTCCAAAATCACATATTATTATAATACATCCTATCGCGACGCCCCATTCCCTCCCCCATGGCCCCATTGGCTTAGGCTTTGGAGGTTACAATCTATCAGAAGCGCCTAAACAGAATACATTATACTAATAAGATCCCTCCCCTACTATCCTATATCAATTCTAGAGGAGAGATGTCTCCCATTTTCTACACCTGTTAAATCCAGTAGGGGTACCAGGCACCAAAAGGTACTTAAAAACAATTCCTAGATGGTGACTCACACTGGGCCCCATGGTAACTCCTGTTCTCCCCCCTTCTTCCACCTGAAACTTGTATTTTTCCCATATACTTGAAGCATCTACTCAGGCAATTGATTATACAATGATAATTATAAAATATAAAATATGATTAAATGATAATACTAAAAGCATATATATTTTTATTTTTAAATTTCCCCCACAGGTTCATGCCACAGGAACAGGAAACTATTCCAAGCAAAAGTCTAGAGGTGGTATAAAAACCTACTACACCATGTGCTCAGCCCTTCTCTCCTCTGCTCTTTCCTGAAGAACCATCTTTCTGCAATAAACTGTAACCTTCTTCCCAAAGCAATCGCCATGTTTGCTTATTTATTCCCGGCTTGGATGAACCAGGACGAAGACTTTACTTCTAACATTTCCTATTACCTTCTTTTATTAGTATCTTATATAATTTTGTTGTCTGTATGTACACTGAGAGCTTATGCACCGGAAACAAATTTATTGTGTGTCCAATCACACTCCGCCAATAAGGACTATTCTGTTCTGTTCTGTTCCGTTCCATTCCATTCCATTCTATTAATTCTATTCTCACCTGAGACAAATTCCTTGTGTGTCCCATCACACACTCCTCCTCTCCCTTCCCTTCTGTTCCTTGCCTTCCTTTCATACATTCAAGACTTTAGAGGAAGGGCTAGTATGCCCACCCGTGCACTCTGCTCATTTGATTATAAAGCACTGCCATCATGGATTTGCATGTTCCCTCCTCAGGTATTTTCTCAAACCCTGAAGTAGCTAATTACTTCTGAGTTCTTTGGGACACAAATTGAAAAGCATAATTTTAATGAAGACGCTCCCTGATCTGACTCTGCATCTTTCTGTACTTCAAATATCTTTGGCATTCTTGATCACCCTGTGCAGCTTTTCAGTGAATTCTTTATGCCCGTCCTTTAATTCGATGTGACATTTACCTTAGCTGTGACTGCTTTGCCTTTCTTTGAGGCAAAGATTTGAGACTGTTAACAAACTTCCTTAATAATAACTCCCGTTTTCCTGACTTCACCCAGATTTCAGAATTGGCCTAGCTGTAAATAATCAACTCCTTCTCAAGTTATCCATTTCTGTGATTTAGGATAAAAGCAGAAAGAAGTTACGTCTGTCATTAAATAAACTCTCCGTCTCTTCACAATGAACACAAACATGATAGCCCATGTTGTCAAGTCCAGGTTTAACAGCTGAGTAGGTCTTTCTGGCAATTACGTTTGAGAGATTGCAATGCTTTTTAGGATGAGAATCTTTTTTATATATTTACTCATTTGTTTTTGTCCTGATATTACCTTCCAGGCAACTGGTATGTTCAAAGCAGTTCACCCATCAGTTGAAACAGAGAGTAAAGCATTGGCTTTTACATCTGCAAGGATGCCTGCGGACAGAAGGCAGAAATTTGTGGGTGTGGTGCAACAGCATTGAAATATATACTTAATTTCAGCTGAGACTTTTTCCCTTGATGGCGATTCTTGCTTGGACAGTAAAAACAACGGAGGAAATGGAGAAAACCAGAAATTGCTGAGTTTTGCTTTTTGTCACAATGTTTTTTTCTTAAATGAGTTCAGAAGTTGCTGCTTTTCAACTCTCCAGACACAGAGCTGTAATGATAGCTTTTCTTTGTTCGTGTGTGCACAATGCGCATAGAGTTAAATGCTCCACTAAAGACCATTTTTTAAAAGACAGATCCATTTGGAGCTCTTTCTAATTGCCAATGTAAGTTGTTCCTCCAGTTGTACACACAAAAAAGGTTAAATGCCATGTATTCTGAAATGTTTGCGTTTCGCAGTTATCGTTTCAAACCGGTGACCATTTCTTTTATGTATTCATTTTCTTTGCAAAATTTAGAGACTGCTTTAGTTTGAAGACATGTCGAACACTATTTATTCAAGTAATAATAATGTTACAAAATTATTATTCATTTTTACCCCACCTTTATTACTTTATAAGTAACTCAAAGTGGTGAATATACATAACACTCCTTCCTTAAGGTGACCAACTTTTTTACAATGAAAAGGAGGACACAAATAAATTGAAGAAAAAATATTGTAAATAAAAGAAACATTTTATTCATTGCAACAATAATACAGAATGCACTATAATATGATAAATGCATAATAAAAAATATTTGTAACAATAACATTTTATATTGTAATTATGCTTACATGCTTATTAATTATTATTTAAATAAGTACTTTTCCATTGAATGAATATTTTTGTCAATGTATCATCTTCTAACAATATATTGGAAGTATCTGAACAAGAAATATCCTTCATACTGAATTTTACGACAAGTGCTGCAGCTAGATATCAACATTCAATCTTGATTTCTCACTTTTCAAAAAATCATTAGCAATTGAAAAAACCCTTTCAACTGCTGCATTAGTTCTAGGGCAGCACAACGTAAATTGAACAAGAATAAATAAATTTTCATGTGGAATATGTTCATTTTTGAAATGGCTGAATATTTCCATCCATCTTTCATCAATTTCAACGTGTTTATTTTCCCATTGTGTTAATTTTTCAGAATTTAAAAATACATTCAGTCTTCTAATTTCTTCAAAGAGACAATTGTCGTCTATTTTAATGTCTGGCATTTCTTTAGATAAAAACTCAACACAAGATTCAATATCTGCCAGTATACTTGCGATGAAGTCAAAACACACCATTGAAAACTGTTATTTCCTGTGATATTTGTTTCAGACGATTCTTCGATATATTAAAAGCATGTTTGGTAAAAATTCTGCACTTCTTTGATAAACTTTTCCGTTATGTCCGGATTTGATTCCTCTAAGTCTGACAATTTTCTTTTTATAACTAAAGAAAGAAATTTTTCTTCAGATCAAGTTTTATATTTTTTTTTATATTTATTTTTTTTTCTTTTTTTTTTTTATTGAAAGTTTTATAAATTTTACAAAAAGACAAAAACAATACAAAACAAAAAACAACATATACAAAAAAGAAACTAAACATTACATATATATAAAAAAAGAAAAAAAAAACCCCATCCCCCACCCCTCACAAAAACCCTCCCTTCCCCCCCCTGAGCTTCCCAGAGCAGAATATAGGCTTAATTAAAAATTAAGAAATAAAAATAAAAAATTAAATTAAAAAATTAAAAATTTATATTTATATATATATATATATATATAAAAATATCTATATATATATATAAAAATAAAACTTATAAAAAAGCTATGTGATATTTTTGTATACCCAATCTAAATTGTATAAATTTTATCCATTTGTCCCAAACAGCAAGGAACTTCTCTTGTGTTTGTTGCTTTAAGAAAGCCGAAATCTTTGCCATTTCCGCCAGATAAGCTACTTTAAGAAACCATTCCTGCAATGTAGGCAAAGATTCCTTCTTCCAATATTGTCCTACTAACAGCCTAGCGGCTGTAATCAAATTTAACATCAATACAACCTCCTTTGTATCACAATCTGTAACAATGCCTAACAAAAATAATTGCGGAGTAAATTTTACCCTCCTTCTAAAAATTCTCTGGATATTCCACCATATTTTGATCCAAAATGCTTTTATCTCTCTGCATGACCACCAAATATGATAATAGGAAGCATCCTTATAACCACATCTCCAACATTTGGGTTGCACGTCAGGGTACATAAGAGACATTTTTTGTGGATCAAGGTGCCATCTATAAAACATTTTATAAAAATTCTCCCTAAGGTTCTGTGCTTGTGTAAATTTGACATTTCTCACCCAAATGGTTTCCCAAATGTCCAATGAGACTGGGACACCAAAATTCTGCGCCCATCTAATCATACAATCTTTAATTAATTCCGTTTCTGAGTCCATTTCAACTAATACCCCATAAATTCTCTTGATATGGGTTTGTCTTTGATCCTTGACTTGCTTAATAAGATTTCCATCTTCTCTAAGAAAACCCAATTTACAATCCACCTTCCATTTATCTACTAGTTGCCTATATTGAAACCAAGAATAAATAATATTTTCTTGCGCTAAATCTTCCCGTAATCTTAACTGCCAGTTTTGCCCATCCCATCTAAGTAACTGACTATAAGACACCATGTCCATTTTTACTCCTCTTTTTATTCCTTCTATCGCATGCCAAGGTATAGCCCATAATGGAACTTTAAAATCACTTTTATAATATTTTCTCCAAATCCTAAGTAAAGAAATTCTTAAAATATGAGATTTAAAGACCCAGTCCATTTTTTTATTAAATATTAAATAGGCATGCCACCCATAAAGTAAATCCCATCCCTCTAAATGAAGTATCTCAGGATTTGTCAAATTTACCCAATCACTGATTAATGTTAAGACCACCGCATCGTAATATAATTTCAAATTTGGTACCTTAAGTCCACCCCTCTCACGGAAGTCTTGCATAATTTTAAACTTAACCCTTGGCTTTTTCCCTGCCCAAATAAATTTATTAAGACCCTTCTGCCACTCACTTAAATTAATCTCATTTTTCAAAATCGGTAACATTTGAAACAAAAAAAGAAACTTGGGTAGAATATTCATTTTTATCACTGCAATTCTTCCCATGAGGGATAATTGCAACTTCTCCCAATTCTTCAAGTCCTTCTGTACCCTGACCCACAACCTTTCATAATTATTTTTAAATAATTTTACATTAGAAACAGACAACATCACCCCCAAATATTTTACCTTATTAACAATCTCAAAACCCGTCAAGTTAGCCAGAATCTGCTTCTCCTGACTAGACATATTTTTAGGTAAGATTTTAGTCTTATTTACATTAATCTTGAAACCCGAAACCAAACCATAATGATGAATCAACTGTAATAAGTTTACTGCAGAATAATCAGGTTGCGACAAAGTAACAACCAAGTCATCCGCAAAAGCTCTCAACTTATATTCTTTTTTGTTAACTTCTATTCCTTTAATTTCCTGAGACTCTCGAATTTTGATCAATAATATTTCCAGTGTTAAAACAAACAACAATGGCGATAAAGGACACCCCTGTCTAGTACCTTTCTCTATTGTAAAAACCTCCGACAAACCTCCATTAACAATAAGTTGTGCCATTTGTTTTTGATATATTACCGTAAGAGCTTGTAATATCTTTTCGCCAAAATTCATTTCTTCCATTACTCTTAGCATAAAATGCCAATTCAATTGATCAAATGCTTTTTCAGCATCTAAAAATATGAGCCCTGCAGGAACTTGGTTGTTCTTGTCTAAATATTCTAATAGATTAATAATTTGTCTAACATTATTTTTCATATACCTTCCTGTTATAAACCCTGATTGATCTTTATGCACAAGATGATGCGCCACCCTCATAAGCCTATTTACCAAGATTTTTACAAATATCTTATAATCCACATTTAAAAGAGATATAGGCCTATAATTTTTTGGTAAAGTAAGATCTTGATCCTCCTTTGGAATCAATGATATAAAAGCACTACGCCATGAAGGAGGAATCTCTAAACCCTGTAAGATATCATTAAAAAGATCATTTAATGGTTGGATCATCTCCTCCATTAAAGCTTTATAATAAACAGCTGTTAACCCATCCGTACCCGGTGCTTTCCCTAGTTTCAATTGTTGAATTGCTGAGGCAATTTCCTCCTTAGTAATTAAGCCATTAATTTCATGTTTCTGATCCTCAGTCAGTTTAGGAAAACTTGCCTCAGCTAGATATTTATTTATATCTAGCAGTTGCACATTAGTAGATTTGTATAACTTTTGATAATAATCCAAAAAAGATTTTTTAATCAATTCCTTCTGAGAAACTAATTTACCCTTGTAATTTATTTTCTCTATTATTCTCTGTCTCTGTTTCTTTCTTAATTGATAAGCCAACCATCTCCCAGGCTTATTAGCATTACAAAATGTATTTTGTTTCATAAACAATAAATTGGTTGCCGCTTGATCTGCTATCAACATATTAAATTGTGACCTTAGTAACTTTACAGATTCTTTAATACTTTCATCAGAAGGATTTAGAATCAAGGCCCTTTCTTTTGATTTAATTTCATCTTCAAGTTCTCTACGTTTCTGAATCTGCTTCCGCTTATGACAATTATTCATTTTTATCAAAACACCACGCATAAATGCTTTACCTGCATCCCATACCATTGACATTGAAGTCCCCTTATACATGTTCAAAGCAAAATAGTCCTTTAAACACTCCTTTAACTTTTGAACATTCTTCTCTTGTCTGAACAAATTTTCATTAACTCTCCAGGATCTCCTTTCCTCTTTCTCTTGAATCAGCTCCATCCAAACTGGGCTATGATCCGTCAGTGATCTAGGAAAAATCTTTACATTCTTTACTTTATTATACAAATCCGTAGTAATCAAAAAAAAGTCAATTCTTGAAAAAGATTGGTGTCTATCAGAAAAAAAAGTGAAATCTCTCTCCTCTTGATTACATTCCCGCCAATAATCCCTTAATTCCCAGTCTTCCTTCATATCAAAAAAAGCTTTAGGTAACCTTGCTTGTTTAAGAAAAGGAGAGGAACCTTTCTTGTCCCTTTGTATATCTAAGACACCATTCCAATCACCCATTAATACCACTGATCTATAATCAAGCAATGTTATTTTTTGATGTAACTGCTTATAAAATTGTTCCTGTTGTTGATTTGGAGCATAAAGTCCCACTATAAGTACTTTCTTACCATATATACCAAGTTCAATCATCACATATCTCCCCTGGGGATCTGATTCTACCAGACAAGCTGGTAGGTTTTGTTTAACATATATAACAACTCCCCCTTTCTTCCCAGGAGCAGAAGATATAAAATGAGATCCCAAACGAGCATTGACTAAATATTTCTGATCTTTAAGTAAAATATGAGTTTCCTGTAAGCAAATAACATCATTGGTATGTTGCTTCAAATAATAAAAGATTTTTTTCCGTTTCTGAGGGGAATTCAATCCATTAACATTCCAGGTCAAAAACTTTGCCATCTCCCTTGGCACGCAGCCTGGAGAAGACACCATCAAGATCTGAAAGAGCTGCATGTGTTGCATAACTCTTGGGTCTTGCTCCTCCCACCGGCGATGATGCACTTCCAGAAGAATTCTCTTTAGGCTCTTTTTTACGTTGCTCCTTCTCTTTACGCTTATAAGCTGCACGAGTCATCCTCTGCTCTTTAACCTCCATCTGGCGTTGCCTTTCAGCTTGTATCATCCCAGCGGAAACCAAACCTAATGCCTCAGATTGCTGCTCGACTTCCTTGCCACTCGGAGATTTCTGACCAGATGGAGTTGAGCCTGCACCCAGGACCGAAGTATAAAACTCTCTAGCTTTGTCAACTGTATTCAATCTGTAGCGTGTCCCCGCATGGCTCAAAACAATACCCATCGGAATTTCCCATCTAAATGGCATCAATCTAGCTTTGAGCTCATTGGTTAAAAAAGCGAAGTCTTTCCTGCTTCTTAAAATTTTGGATGGGATTTCCTTTAGAATGATAACATCTTGGGCAGCAATCTGAAATCTTTTGTTGTAAAAGGCTTGTATAATCTCATTCCGCAGGGACTTCTTTGTAAAATAAATCACCACATCTCTAGGCAAATTCTTCTGCTTAGCAATCCAGGAGTTAAGTCTATAAATTTTTTCCACTTCTCTATGTAATTCTCCTTTATCCATATCCAAGGCCACTGCCAGATCAGTAAGGACCACCTCCACCAAATCTTGATTCATATCTTCCTTGAGGCCTCTAATCCTCAGGGCATACTCCATCTGTCTGTACTGAAACATCAAAATATCTTCTTGTGAGGACTCCACCTTCCTTTCCACATCTTGAATTTTATCATCAAAGGAATCAACTTTGTTTTCCACTTCCTCAAGCCTTGCATCCAGCTTAACCACCACAGTAGCCAAGCCTGAAACTGCTGCAATTTTTCTTCAAATCAAGTTTTATATTGAAGGATAAAGTCATTCAAAATAAGACTAACTTCTGTAGCTGAAATGTGTTCACCTTCAATCTTTTGAATCGTTTTGTGAAAAATAGATGCTTGATTATGTACAAAATACATTAATATTTCATTATTGAAAAACGATTCCAGGATTTTGGGACATTTGTTATATTCATAAAAAATATGAACGGAGAGGCTCAAATAATTGCAGAACACGCTCTATAGCAGGTATTAGAGCAAGCGATATAACTTTTGAATATCCTAAAAGTTTTTTGTATTGAACATTCGCTTCTTCACAAAATTGTTTTAAAGTAGCCACACGAATGGTAAAATGACTAAAATACAAATAAATTGTAATTATTACTTCTACATCAATTGGCATGGCACATGACGCTGTGTTGATTGCATTTGACAAAATATGTGCGTTACAACCTATTCCTAGTATTTTCTTTTGGAGTAAATCTTGTAATTTTACATACACATTATTCACCCCTTTGCATCTTTGCCCACCAAAATTTGTGTTTGTATTATCAGCTGTTAGTGCAACAACTTTGGATTTCAAATTGTTTTCATTTATTACTCTGTATAGATGGTTTGACAAAATTTCAGCAATTTCGCCCTCAATGGATTCTAAATTTAAATTTTTTACTTAAATGCCCTTGGTAACATTAAAATATCTTACTAGTATTGGATACAATTTAGTTTCATTATGATTGGATGCATCAGATAAAACCGTTACAAATGCTGCAGTTTCCAAGTCTTCTGTAAGTATTTTGTCACAGTAATTTTTAAATACTGATTTAATAATAGCCTTGCATTTTGTCCTGGCGCATGAAAATTTAGCATCGTGAAACTTTTTCAATAATTTAGTTGTACAATCCATACTACAAAAACTTTGATTGTGAATTATGGTATGGTATGGAATGCAGATGTTCCCTCCATTGCAGCTAATTGTTTTTCATCTTCAGAATACTGTAAACCTATTACTTTACAACTGGAAGCAGATGCATCTGATGATTGCTTATGTTTCTTGGTGGTCAAGTGTTTTGTAATAGCTGCTCTGCCCCCAACTGCAATACAAAATTATCCGCTGCAAATATTGCAGAAAACAATGTTATCCTTCTTTGATGTGATGAATGGAAATTCCTTATTCAATTTATTGTTGAAATGGCATTTCCTCTTTTTTGATTTTTCCATCTCTAAATAGAAGTTAATCTCCTCCAGGTATCTTCGGGACTAACTAGGAGATGGTGTAGTTGGGCAGCAGGGAGGGGTGCAAAGTTCCTGCCAATTCACCTTCGCTGCAGACAACTTACATGTGTAAAGTTTGCTGGCCGGGTGTTTTGGCACGCTCAGCAGCAATTCCTATTCGCTTTCGAAAGCCAATAGCGAGAGTAGCACAGCTCATGCAAAAGTTGAAAAAAAAAACTTCAAAAACATCAGAAAAAGATGCCAGAATGCCGTTCTGAGCGTTCTATGAGGGAAAAAAAGGCCTGCAGATTAGTCTTCAAATATCGAAAAGGAGGAAATGTAGGAGAACACTTTTTGAGAGAGGACAGAACTTACAAAAGGACTGTCCTCCCTAAAGGAGGACGGTTGGTCACCTTATCCTTCCTCCTATTTTGCCACAACAACCCTGTGAGGTGAGGTTGACTGCGAAGGTGATTGGCCCAAAGTTTCATGCCTAAGGCAGGACTAGAACTGACAGTCTCCTGGTGATTGGCTCAAAGTCACCCAACCGGCTTTCATTTCATAGGGCGGGACTAGAACTCACAGACGTTCTGCATTGACAACAGATGGAAATGCAGCCATCTTTTTCCCTTTCGCTTTTAGAGTTAGATGATGCTGGGGGGGGAATGTGAATGAGAGTCTAGCTCAGTGGTTCTCAACCTTTCTAATGCCACGACCCCATAATACAGTTCCCCATGTTGTGGTGACCCCCAACCACTTATACATCACCGGGTGCCAGGGGCGTGGCCAAAGAAAAGGGGGAAAAATGGCGGACAGCCTTGTTTGGCGACCCCCGTGAAATGGTCATTCGACCCCAAATGGGGTTCCGACCCACAAGTTGAGAACCACTGGCTCTAGCTAGACATAACAACACTAAACCTAGCGTGAGAATCAAGGTTATTGAGCCAAGAGCCGATAAAGAATTGGGCTGGAGAACTGGAGAGGAAGCCCAGGCTTCAAGCTAATTAGGGAATGTTATTTATGACAGTTAATTAAAGGGGGGAATTGTGCTTTGATACTATGTGCCCAGGGGAGGGGAATTCAGTTTTTGGCTTCAATTATGCAGTGCTGATATTATGGTACTCGAATAAAAGATTCTTTAAGGTAAACAATGCCTCGAAGTTCTTTGAAGAGTTTCATCTGTCGGAACCATGACGACTGTCCTCATTTTTAGGCCAGCATCCTAACCACTACTAGTAGTCCTGAATATATGATGGAGTCTGCCCATTATGGTCGTATGTGGTGACAGTTCTAATTCAGCTCAGTCATATGACTGACTCAATATTAAGATAGTTATCTGCCAGTCTTAAGCAAATCCACTGTTTCCTATTGCACAGTTTTGCTGAAAACGGGAAACAACTTCTGATTTTTGGCAAAAGTGTCATAAAACCCAGTCACATGATCGTGCACATACCCACTGGACAGCTGTAAATGCAACCCATATTGCTGAGCACCTGAAGCAGTGGTGGGATTCAAATATGTGAACCACCAGTTCTCTATGTGGATGCCACTTCCAGAAGTCCATTCTGAGCCTGGGCAACAAAAAATTGGTTACCGGTTCTGCCAAAGTGGTGCGAACCAGCTGAATCCCACCACTGGCCTGAAGTACGATCACATGACAGTGGGGGGGGGGGGAAGCAGACTGTCGACCTGGGTGGCTTTGGGCCAGTCCCTTTCTCTCAGCCCAACCATCTCATGGGGTTATTGCTCTGGGGAAAAATAGGAGGAATACGGTGTGTTGGGTTATCTGAAAAAATACTAAAGGTGAGATGCAAATTTAAAAAGTTATTTGTTTTCAGTCGTGTTTCAACTTCACTAAACGAACGGTTGAAAGTCAAGGACTACCGGTATTCTTCCAGTACACATTTTTTGGTGCCACGTTCCAAAATTGATGGCCAGAAGGGCTCGGAACTGAGGCTTGATGCCCGTCTGCCCCATTTGCTGAAGTAGGCGGAAAGCTGTGACTTACGGAAGCGTCAGTGATCGACAGATAAGGCAAGAAATACCTGTAGCTATTGACAGGTTGATTGCAGCCCTCAGGAAGAAAAAGGTTACTCACCCTTGATCCAGTCTGCGATGTCAAAGAGGTGAGAATCAAGATTGCTTCTCCCCGGAGTCACTTTGCTGCGACTCATTCTGGGACAGAGTCTGCGTAGCTGCTGAAATCTGTTTTGATCTACTGTTTTAAGGCAGCAGGCTGGACACCAGGAGACTGCGAGTTCTATTGCTGCCTTAGGTTTGAAAACTGGCTGGATGATTTTGGGCCAATATCTGGGAGGCTGTGAGTTCCAGTTCCACCTTGGCCATGAAAACTGGCTGGGTGACTTTGTGCCATTGACCTAGAGATGGTCAGTTTTAGTGGTGTCTTAAGCATAAAAGCCAGGTAAGTGATTTTGGGCCAATCTCTAGGAGACTGTGAGTTCCAGTTCCATCTTGGGCATGAAAGCTGGCTGGATGACTTTGGGACAATGATCTAAAGATGATGAGTTCTAGTTGTGTCTTAGCATAAAAGCCAGGTAGGTGATTTTGGACCCATCTCTAGGAGACTGTGAATTCTAGTTCCACCGTGGGCATAAAAACTGGCTGGGTGACTTGGGCCAATGATCTAGAGATGGTGAGTTCTAGTTGTGCCTTAGGTATAAAAGCTGCGTAAGTGACTTTGAACCAGTCACCAGGAGATAGTGAGTTCTAGCCCCGCCTTAACCATGAAAGCTGGCTGTTGACTTTGGGCCAGTCACTCACTCTCAGCCAGCCCATCTCACAGGGTTCTTGTTGTGAGGAAAATAGGAGGAGGAAGGAATATTAGGTGTTTGGCCCCCTTGAATTACTTATAAAAACAATAAGGGCGGAATATAAATAAATAAAACTGGGTTCTGGTTCTCAAATTCTGTAGACAGCTCATTCTGAGAATCCTGTAGATCAGGGGTCTTCAAACTTGGCCCTTTCATGACTTGTGGATTTCGACTCCCAGAATTCCTCAGCCAGGCACACCTGCCTGGCTGAGGAATTCTGGGAGTTGAAGTCCACAAGTCATAAAAGCGTCAAGTTTGAAGACCCCTGCTGTAGATTTGAACCTCGGGAACAAGAAGAATAAGCAAATAGGGAACAGGGATAAGAAACTACCTATCGAGAGCATCCTTTCCAAGGTGAACATCTGGATCTCTGGTTGACTTGTCCAACCACCTGCCTTCTAATGGCTCATATCCTCCTGCTGACAGCAAGCACATCACCTCCCTTGGCTCAACCTATAATTTTTCCAAACAGGTTTTGCCTGTCAGCCAGGATTTAGACATTCTTTGCAAATTCTGTCTCATCCACTTTACTCACGGCTGAGAGGCAATCTCTTCTGCTGACATAATTCCTCCCTTTTCATCTAATAGCCAGCAAAATATTAAAAGTGCTGAAGTTTCCAAGCTTCCGGAGACTCTTTTCCTACACACACACACACACACACACACACACACACATCCCAGCTGTTTTGATGTGCAGTCAAGGGCATTCTGGCAAGCCTTTGATCTGCATTGCCACAGCAAGAAGGCAGAAGTAGGAACGTTTCGCTTTAAAACAGTGGTTCTCAATCTTTTTAATGCCACGACCCCCCCCACCCGGTCGTAAGCCGAGGACTACTCAACTGGTGCAGCACCGTTTGCAGAATGGGCCTTTTGGCAGGCTCAGCAGGGCAGAGACAGCCTGGACAATTCCTATGGGCTTTTGAAAGCCAATAGAATTAGACTCTATTCAAGAGAGTCTATTCTGTTGGCTTTCAAAAGCCAATAGAATAAAAGGGAGTAGCACAGCTAAGGAAAAGGGGGAAAAAAATGGCGGACTGCGTTGTTTGGCGACCTCCGTGAAATGGTCGTTCGACCCCAAGTGGGGTCCCGACCCACAGGTTGAGAACCACTGCTTTAAAAGGTTCACCTTTCTGCTTTTGTCATTCACTGCCTCCTATCTTTTGGGGCAGAATAAAGTCCAGTGGTGGTTTCCTGCTTTAAACTCGCTCTGGCAGAAAGGGCATGCCGTGGATGATGTCAGTTATGGAATTTTGGCTGGTGGGCTCCATGAGACTTCTGCCATGGCTCCTGGTCTCTGGAACTTTGTGTCCCTCAAGGTGAGATCTGTCCCCACCTTCTCGGCTTTCAGGAAAGGCCTGAAAACCTGGCTTTACCAACTGGCCCCGATGGAGGCGTCCCATCATGGAAGTGGTTAGTAGATTGGGAAAGGGCTCTCCAAACCTGGTAACTTTTCAGATTTGTGGACTTCAGCTCCCAGAATTCCTCAGCCAGCCATGCTTGGAATTCTGGGAGTTGAAGTCCCCAAGTTTTAAAGTTGCCAAAGTTTCAAGAGCTTTGGATTAGGAGAAGATCCCATCTCCCTTGTTTTCACATTGGTCCCTTTTATCGAGTTCTTCGTTCATTTTCGTGTTTTGACGCTGAAGGTTTTTAACGTTCTCATCATTTTACGTTGCGTTTCTGTACCGTTGTAAGGCGCCCCGAAGTCGTTGGAAAGCAAGGTGAGTGGCGTATAAATTTAATAAATAAAAATAGATAAAATTTATGAGCGACTGTATGTGTGTGTGTGTGGTGGGCGGTCTCCTAATACTTGGGAAAGTACATTGCCCGAAGCTTCTAAAACCTGGAAGAAAAAACAAACTTTTCATATAAAAGTACCAAGTGGAACATTTGCAGGAGAAAAAAACAGAATGGCATGAGAAAAATCTAAGCACTCCACACCCATTTAATCCTGCCTCCAAGTTCTTTCCCAAGTCCATGTTGGATTTTTGGGTCCCACTGTCCTTATGCTAATAGGAAATCTGTTAATAAATGAACACTGGGCCTATTACAATTATTTATATTAGGGGGTCTCCAAACTTGGCAACTTTAAGACTTGTGGACTTCAACTTCCAGAATGCCTCAGGCAACCATGCATTTTTCAGGATGCTCGGGGTGAGAAGAGCAGGACAGCAAGCTGGCTTGATATAATCTTGCATTTAACAGAATAGAATAACAGAGTTGGAAGGGACCATGGAGGTCTTCTAGTCCAACCCCCTGCTCAGGCAGGAAACCCTATACCATTTCAGACAAATGATTGTCCAATCTGTTCTTGAAAACTTCCAGTGTTGGAGCATTCACTGCTTCTGGAAGCAAGTTGTTCCACTAATTAACTGTTCTAACAGTCAGGAAATTTCTCCTTAGTTCTAGGTTGCTTCTCTCCTTGCTTAGTTTCCATCCTTCAGGCGCCTTGGACAATAGCTTGACTCCCTCTTCTTTGTGGCAACCCCTGAGATATTGGAACACTACTATCATCTCCCCCCTCGTCCTTGTCTTCATTAAACAAGAGCAGTGGTTCTCAACCTTTTTAATGCCACGACCCCCAACCGGTTGTAAGTCGAGGACTACCCAACCGGTTGTAAATCAATGACTTTCCCTGCCCGGGAGCGTCGTGCATGCCTCCCACCCCTGGCCCTCTTTTACTTACATTTTTAGTAGTTGCTCAGCAGGAAGGGGTGGAAGCTTCCAGACAGCTTGCCTTTGCTGCAGACAACTTGCAGCACCGTTTGCAGAATGGGACTTTTGGCGGGCTCAGCAGGGCAGAGACAGCCTGGACAATTCCTATTGGCTTTGAAAGCCAATAGAATTAGACTCTATTCAAGAGAGTCTATTCTATTGGCTTTCAAAAGCCAATAGAATAAAAGGGAGTAGCACAGCTAAGGAAAAGGGGAAAAAATGGCGGACAGCGTGGTTTGGCGACCCCCGTGAAATGGTCATTCGACCCCAAATGGGGTCCCAACCCACAGGTTGAGAACCACTGAACTAGAGATACCCAATTCCTGCAACATTTCTTCGTATGTGTTAGCCTCCAGTCTCCTAATCATCTTTGTTGCTCTTCTCTGCACTCTTTCCAGAATCTCAACATCTTTTTTACATCGTGGCGACCAAAACTGGATGCAATATTCCAAGTGTTAACACTTCACGTGATCTTGATTCTCTCCCTCTTTAGAAACACCGCAAAGCCGTTTGTTTCATATCTCCAATATTCCCTAACTGAAGCCACCAGCCAAATATTACTCTTAATTGCACTTTATTTCTATGCCATCATCAACTGCTGGGAACCCTGCTTTATTTCTCCAATTCCCTGTGGAGCTCATTAAAGCAGGCACAGGGGCATTTGAGTGTTCTCACCTCAAAGCTCAGGATTTGTTTCTTTGAGAAAGACCTGGAGGAACGCTGGAAAAAATAACGCTATTAGTTACAGGTAGTTCTTGGTGTATGACCACAATGGAGCCCAAAATTTTTGTTGCTAAGTGAGAAAGTTGCTCAGTGAGTTTTGTCCCATTTGAACAACTTTTCTTGCCACAAATCACTGCAGTTGTTTAGTTAGCAACATGGTGGGTTACGTGAATCTGGTTCCCCCATGGACCAAGGTCTCAAAAAGGGATCACGTGACCCTCGGGACACAGCAACTGTCATAGATATGAATCGGTTGCCAAGCATCCGAATTTCGATCATATGACCCTGGGGATGTTGCAATAGTCATAAGTGTGAAAAACGGCCATAACTCACTTCTCAGCACCGGTGTAACTTTGAACAGTCACTAAGCGAACTGTTGTTAAGTCGAGGACTACCTGTATGCCAAAAGCATATTGCTTGTGAAGTTTTGGGTGCACCTGTTATCTCCCCCAGGAAAAAAAAAGTTGCAGGTGATTATTACCTTTACATACACTGCTGCAAAACATTTCTATCAAGCTGTTCTCTTAAGGCAGTGGTTTTCAACCTGTGGGTCGCGACCCCTTCAGGGGCTGAATGACCCTTTCACAGGGGTCGCCTAAGACCATCAGAAAACACATATTTCCGATGGTCTTAAGAGCCGAGACACCGCTCCTCTATCCGTCTCCGCACGGCTTTGAGCTGCGGGCCGTTGCAGCGCCGGATTCGTTTCTGTCGAGCATCTCCTAAGGGAGGTGGCGCTGTTTTGTGGCCCTTCCACAGAGGAGGCTGAACTAAGCTCTGCCAGCACTGAAGCCCTCTTGGCTCTCTCTCTCCCTCTCCCCACCTGGACGCTTCTCCAACCAGGCTGGGCAGAGCAGCCTTCCTGCCCCCCCCCCTGGCCAGCTAGAGCAGGGCAGGCTGGCGACCTTCGGAGGTGAGGCGAGGACAGGCAAGGCGCGCTGAGCCCCCGGCGCGGCGGGTGATGGGCGACGTCGGTGTGCTTGGAGAGCCCTTAGGGTTGGGGGTCACTACAACATGAAGAACTGTATTAAAGGGTCGTGGCATTAGGAAGGTTGAGAACCACTGTCTTAAGGGCAGGCAGAGTTTCATATACCACCATTTTTGCTTCTTTTGACAAATGTTCATTTTTACAACAAAATGCACACTCACCTGTGAGCTTTTTTTTTTTTTTTTTTTGCAGGAGATGCACATCTTAGTAGTAGAGTAATAAACCTATAAATATTTTTAAAAATCAGAAGGTTAGTCTTGTCCTTCTCACAATGTCATATGATGTAACCTTGGTGAAAAGCCGTTCAGATTTTCAGCACAGCCCTCTCCGCAAACTTAAAAGTAAAACATTCATGTTTGCAGCAAGCATATATCTGCTACTTTCACATCGCCAATTAGCATAAGAGTTCTTATGCATTTATCTATAAATATATTCAACCACTAAGGGAGCATCACCCCATCTTATCTTACCCCAGGCTTGATGTTAAACCATTTATTCAATGTTCAGTTTATCCTCTCAAATGGTTTACTTGAAATCACATTGAACAACTAACCTTCAACTAACCTATGTCCATGCAAAACACTCCATCATTTAAGCTTCTTCCCTTTAGTTTGGTGCTTTCTTTAAGCCAAGAAACGTATAATAAAAGTTTGCTTCTCATATTCATACATTTTTCAGTGATCTGCAGAGGAGCAAAAAGGAACACCTTCCCCAAAATGAACAAACGAATCCCCCCCCCTCTAGTTTTTCCATTCACATTTACTACTTTTCCTTTTGGATACAATAGATTTCTTCCTATCTTAGACACAGTTGCAGGTTTCAGACATGGATTAAATACATTGGACAGGACTTCCGGTTTTGCGCACTAGTGCAGCAGCCGAGGGATTGTGGGGCTCCTCTCCCTACAGCTGAATTCTGCCTATCAGAGGACCCTAAATGGGCCTGAAGTTGCCCCGTAAAAGCAACACCGAAGGGGGGAAGTCTTGCCAATTACAGAGAGATGCCGGTCAATCCGATCGGTTTGGGAAAAGCCCTCCAGAAACCAGCAGAAGAGGCTAGCTCAGGGGTAGGCAGCCTTGGCTCTTTTATGACTCGTGGACTTCAACTCCCAGAATTCTTGAGCCAGCATGGCTAGCTCAGGAATTCTGGGAGTTGAAGTGCACGAGTCATAAAAGAGCCAAGGTTGCCTACCCCTGGACTAGCTCAACTTCCGAATCTAGCCCAAGCTACAAGCAACCAAAGTCCAAAAGTATTACTTCAAGCTGACTGTAAACAACGTATTTGGAACTGGGTAAGAACAGCAATTTTCTCTCTTCTATTTGGACACTGATTTCCTGAGGTGGTGGTGGGGGGGAAACGCCAAGAAGCAAAAAGCCTCCAAAAGTGAGAAGGAGGCAGACTTTTGCCCCACCCTTCTGCAGACGGAAGCGATGAATTAAACTTTTCAGGGGGAATAGAAATATATTGAAATAAAAAGAATATAAGACTGAATTTGGATAAATTTGAAATCGGTGGAATCTGTTAAGATTTTCCTTTTATATCATCAAAACAGAAGTAAATAAGTGTTTATTACTGAAAGAACTGGTGCTGACATCTAGTGGTGGATGAAAATATTACAACAGCTGCTTACTACAGAGGCTGGCAAGGCCCAGGAAAAGATAAATTTGATCTTGTCTTAATAACAAGGAACAGCTATGACAAAAAAAAGAGAGGAGGAAACATTTTGGGCTTTCTATAAAGTGAGAATTATAAACTCTAAAAAAATTGATATTTCTGAATTACAAATGCTAACTCAACTGTGACTCTAAAACCGTCTTCCGAGAAAGGAAAACCCTGATTTTTGGCTATCATGGAAAACCAGAGATTTAACATGAGAAATATGTTTTCTCTGTTTTGTCTCCCCCCTTTTTTGCTCTTATTTTCTTTTAAGATATGAGAAATGTAAAAATGTGATGGCTTATATGAGAAAAAAGATTTAAATATTTAAGTGTAACTAATTTTGAGAAAATCTTAACCAATAAGAATGCTTTGAATACTATGGGGAAAACAAATTTAAATAAGAATGTAAACAGGATTTATGATGAGGCAATCAAGATGATCAATGAAAAAAAGCTTTATACTGATGTGGTTATTTGCAGAACATGAGAAAAATGTTTATATTTAATTGTCATTTATTTAAATAAGAACTGTATTAATTTAAGGTTGGCTAAAGAGATATTATTGGAAGAAGAGGAAATCAAGTAAAGTTATTATATGGACTATAGAATTATAGAAATTAATTGTTATTATTTTTTAAATACTAACCCAGACAACATGATGTTTACCAAGTATTAAGGTGTATGTTAAAAATCAATAAAATAAACACATTGGACAGCCAATCTGCAAATTGGTGTTCATATACGAGGCCAAAATAAAGTGAATTCATTATGGTTTTAGGGCAATGTGTGAAAACCCAACCAGCTAGACTTGCTTCATACTGTCAGTTTTGAAAATGAGCACGGCTGCAGCCATTTCCCCCACTCATTTTTGGTTGACACATAGCATGGAGCAGGGGGGGGGGAGGTGCTTCACCAAACAAAACAGACTTTCTCCCATGGGAACCAAGGTCATCGGCTGCTCCCGGGACTGCAGGCTGGGCGTTTTGTGGAAAGCCCCCCAAGAAGATGTATTTGGGAACGTAGTAGCTTCCATAGCTTTGGGGGGGGGGGATTTCTTAACTTTGTATTGGGGATTGTCACGTGTCTATTCAGAGTTGGTTTCACTTTTGACATGCCAATATTTTGTATCAATAAACATGTTCTTTGACGAACTTGCAAGCCTCCGAGTTCTGCTTTGTCTCTGTCTGTCTGAACCATGACATATAGCTTATAATTTACTTAAACTCAAGTTGCTGAATCAACCACAGCTGGCTTAGTTTGCCATTAAGCCATAAACTATGATCTACAAATCACGGTACCTGGGATTGACCTAGCTTACTGCAACCAAACAAGTTTCGCTATGGATTAACCCAGTATTTGAAGCCCAACACAGACAAACTTGGATTATTCTCTGTGTAATCCATGAAATGGACTGACATTAATAGAAGAGATGTAACATTGCAGCTTGCACACAATCCTATCCATTCCATGTATTGAGCTAAGAATGAGAGGTGCCACCTAACTGTACTGTTTAATAATGTAAGCTAGCACAGCCTACTCCACAAAGTTGTTGTGCAGGAGGTGGAAGAACCCCGCACACCACAATAAGCTCTTGGGAGAGAGTTATTAAATGAGTCACATGTAATTTTGCCACTTTTTTTTTTTTTTGCAACACTTGTTAATTGAATGACTGCAGCTCTTAAGTGAATCATGACTTTGCTTATCAGAAACTGGCTAGGAAGATTGCAAACAGTGATCACATGATCTTGGGGCACTGCAAGCCTCTTAAATTCATGCCAATTTTCAAGTGCCCATATTTTGATCATGTGATTGCAAGGATGCAGCGATGGTTGTTAAGTGTGAGGCTCCGTTAAGATTATAAGTTGAGGACTACCCGTCTACTGTTGTAACCACTGATGGATGCCGAAAGTCATGGATGGATTTGAAGCCACAAACTAGCCACCCACGTTTAAGTTCAGGGTATTGGGAAAACATGCATACAGGCAGTCCTCAATGTACGACCACAATCAAGCCCTAAATTTCTGATGCCAAACAAGGCAGTTAAGTGAGTTTTGCCCCATTTTACCTTTCCTGCCGTAGTTATGTAACATGGTTAAGTGAATCTTAATTTGCCCGAAATGGTATAGGGTTACCTGCCTGAGCAGAGGATTGGACTTGATGACCTCCAAGGTCCCTTCCAAGTTTATTATTATTATTAGGCTTCCCCATCAACTTTGCTTATCAGAAGGTCGCAGAAAGTCACGTGACCCCGGGACACTGAACTTTCACCAATCTGAGTCGGTTTGCCCAAGAGTCTGAATTTTGATCATGTAACCAAGGGGATGCTGCAATGTTTGTGTGAAAAGCAATCTAGGTCACTTTTTTTTCCAACTTCAAATGGTCATCAAATGAACTGTTGTTAAGGACTATTTCTAGTTATCTTTTTTCAAGGTGTCACAGCAACTCAGGAAACTGTACTCCACAAACTGTGCTTGAGTGAGTTAGACAGTCGGTGTGACTCACTGAGGCAGGAAAGCAACATGTGCCCAAATTAATCCTAAACAGCCAGCCCCACCCTGGAAGTTGCAGACAACCATATAATGAGCTTCACGAGACAAACAGCACCTTCCCTCGGAAGCTGCAACCTCCCGACCCACAGGTTGAGAACCACTGCTTTAAAAGAAACCATCTTTTGAGGCCACCAGGAACAACCTGCAAAGGAGAGCCTTATGTTTTTGTTGGAAGGACTCCCTGGAGAAGAGCCTAATGCTGGAAAAGATGGAGGGCAAGAGAAGAAGGGGACGACAGAGAAGGAGGTGGCTGGATGGAGTCACTGAAGCAGTAGGTGTGAGCTTAAATGGACTCCAGAAGATGGTAGAGGACAGGAAGACCTGGAAGAACGTTGTCCATGGGGTCATGATGGGTCAGACACGACTTCTCAACTAACAACAACAACCACTTCTAAACAATGAGCCAATTCTTTTCTTGTGGTTTCTTCCACAAGTGTGAAGTTAAACCTTTCTGGATTCAGCCAAAAAAAAGCAACATTCTCATTTTTTAATTTGTCACCAGGGTGTCAAAGGTTAAAAAGTCTCACTTCAGGTCTAGTTTGACTCTCAAGAGAGATTTGATGGATGCATCCATGTGGGGTTTTCCAGCAACGGGGCAGAAACTGTTTTGCCCATGTACGCTTCCCAGTCAAATTGACAATCCTAGGATTTAAACTATTGGGAGAGACAAAAAGGCACAAAGGACTCCTTTGAGTGCACTTTGGGTTTTTGCTCCAAGAAAGAACACCAACTACGCGTTTTCTAAATCATTTTAAAGCCCTGCCTAAGCATTTCCAATCTCTTGTTGGAAAATTGCAACCAGGATTTTGAACGCCAAAGCTGTTTCTCTTACAAAAAAACCCTCGTCTTTACCGCCCCTCCCCCATGTAATTTTGAGGCTGTTTGATTAATTTAAATTTTGCAACCTTCCAGGTCTGCATTAGTCCAACTTCCAGAGGTTGTTGAGTTTGTTGCAAAAAAGGAGAACTGTGTGACACCACAAAGGTGAACCAGTTAATCGACTTCTGCTACTGTTGTAGCATGCTACTAGCTTTATCAGATCTCATGCAAATCACCCAAGCTTGTATAAACAGACAATACCTTTTTTTTCTTCTGCAGTCCAATTTTAAGAATTATTTTAGTCTTGCCAACAGGGATTATATGGAAGTTTTGCTAAGAAGCTTCATTTCAAGAGGGAGGGACCTCTTTCTCAGAGATAGAAAAGTCTCCTGAGCTGTGCAGGTCTGGATTTTAAACTGATTGTTTACGGAATGAAAAGTGAGTCACGTTGGCTAATAACTCTTGATGTGTTTACTTCTATTTATGAGTCAAGCCACCAGCGAATGAGTCAGATAGGAATTCAATCTGAACCATGATCAGCTCTGATCTGTAACCTGCCCTTTAGGACAGACCTAATGAGAAAGACACAAGGGGGAAAGTCCCTTAGTTGTTAAGATTGTTGTAAAACAAGAGCAAGGGGGAAGGCAAGCGTGCCTTTGAATATTTGGCAGAACAAATGATTGCTTTCCATTTGGAAAATATCTTGGAAGTAGCTGCAAGGAAGGAGGCAAAAAGCTCTATTAATACAAAATGCAAAAATGTATGTATGCATGTATGTATGTGTGTGTGTGTATATATATATGTATATGTGTGTGTGTGTGTGTGTATGTATATATATATATATATATATCTGTCTTTGGTTATTCGGGTTTTCTCCCGCGTAAAATTGGAAGTGTCAGCATGAAGCTGAAAACACCAGCCTGAAGATGACGAATGGGACTTCGTTGAAACGTCGCCAAGACACTTCCAATTTTACACAGAAAACCCAAATAACCAAAGACCTACATACAAACACCCACGAAAACCTCAGAATAAATATATATATATATGTATGTATGTATGTATACACACACACACACACACACACACAAACACATACATATATATGTCTTTTAAAATACTAAAAATGCCAAATCCTGGACATTATGCTAACAAATAAAAGAAAAACGACCAGGATATAATAAACCAGCCTGTTTAATGGGACGGATTGACAGCCGCCCTCCAAGTGCTTGCACACGCTCAAAAAGAGCACTTTAGGATCGTAAAACAACCAGTGGAGTCAAAGACAGTTTGCCTGATGCGGAACAACTCGGTGAGATAAGGATTAACACAATCAACGGGCCGATGACGCACTCAAGGCGCCGGCCGCCGAGGCAGGCGACTATATGAGCTGCCTTCCCAATCTCCTGCTATTCTAACTCTGATGACGCTGGCAGTTTTTTGGCTGGACAAAAGCTTAGTGACTCTTCTTAACCACAGGCTTGTTTATATTAAACAGGCTGGTTTATTATATCCTGGTGTTTACATACATACATATATACATACACACACACACACACACACATATATGGATGCCAATATAAGTGGACAGCACTTTTTTAAATGGTTCAAATCCTGGAAATGAAGCAACCATGTTAGTACACTTACACTTCCTGCTTCTGTTCCCAAGGCGACTCTGGTAACTTCGCACCTTAACAAAGTTCTGTTGAAAACATCTTGAGTTTTTTTATAGGGTTACTCAAACCACATGCCTGAAACCGCACAACACAATCATCACGCAAAATGACAAGGGCTGAATTCACACCTAATCAGAAACCACTCCACGTTTCAGCCTGGCCATTTTCCTTTGCTTCAATATGAGATTGAACAGCACAGCACTAATTGTGCTTGTCCTTGGGACTGTGAATTGCAGGGATATAAAACCCTGTTTAAGTAAACGTCAGCTATGCAACGCTGATACTTTTGAGCAAAACGGTTCAAAAGTAAAGTTCACTTTAAGCTGAATTCTGTTCCAGGGGCGACCAAGATGGACTTATCTGTAAACCCCCAGCTTAGCTTACACTCCTGCCCTTTTTAGAGAAAATTACAAACACCACCACTCCCGCTAACACTGATAGGGCAAATCAGTAGTATAGAGAGCAAAGCCAACTCCCTTCCAATGCCGGGAAAGCATCTACACTGTAAGACTTCACAAAACACCTTTTGAACAAGCCTGTTTCAAGAGCTCCTCTTGATTTTTTTTTTCTACAATTGAAAGCATCAGGTTTGTGTGGAGCAAAAGGCAGGATTTGGATAGTTGCATGCAACCCACATTGCCTACAATTTTAATTTTTTAAAAAATAGCATTGAAGTAAGTTGCTGGGACAGTTTAGCTGCCCCATCAAAGCCCCTGAATGCCCATTATTGAGCTGAGTCACAGCAGGCGATTCCAGAAGTTGTGAGAGTTCCAACACTGGAAGTTTTCAAGAGATTGGACAACCATTTGTCTGAAATGGTACAGGGTTTCCTGCCTGAGCAGGGGGTTGGGACTAGTAACAGGGTCCGCAACATGCCAGCAACCAGGCCGTGCAAATAAGCAAAGCCCCATCTGTGGGATACAGGCAGCACGTGAAACCACACCCACTACAGTCCATTGAAAAGCCTCTTTCCATGGAAGTGGTCCCTGGGCCCGCTGGACTAGACCACCTTCAAGGTCCCTTCCAACTCTTGTGTTTTTCAGGTTTGGCTAATGCGATGTGCCTCTGTGATGCCTAGGCTCTGCTAACAGAAGGTAATCCTAGAGTTATGAATTGCCAATGCTGAATAGGATGGAGAGTACCTGTGAACTAAAAAATAAATAAATCCTGGTTATCTAGTCTCACACGGTTATATATTTACTGAACGTGGAGTTGCTCTGCACGCAGGCCACCATTTGCAAGACCAGGGTTGCTAGCAGCAACCCAAGGACGACCCTGTCCCCTCAGTTTGACTCTCCCCACCTCTTGCCTTCCTGGATGACCAGGTAGAGCTACTGTACTCGTACACAGTACTTGTGCATTTGGAAACCTGCAAAAACCTCAGTTCAGTTGAAAACATTGGATGAAGGCCTTTCCTTGGCTTTTTGGGCATGTTTAAGAAAGGGGACAGGAATTGTTACAGCATGCAAACCCCTCCAGGCCTGTAATGTTTACGGCCACATCTGCAGCTCCTTTGCTCACCTTGCCAGGTGCAGGAACTCAAGATGGAAATCTATAATCTAGGGCCGTTGTCCACATGAACCCTGTCAATGGTGAAACGCACCAGCCCTGTTTACCCCGCCTCTGCTCGGTTGACGTTCTCTGGATTGTTGGTGGCTTATGTTTGCTTCACCGGGCCTGTGATTTCACAACTGTCCTGGTGCAGTTGCCTTTCAGATATCATGTTTAGGACATTTCTCCCCCCCCCCCCCGCTGGACAGAGAAAGCAGACTTGCCCTTTTCCAATTGGGAAAAGCAATTGTCCCACGCTCCACATTTTTGCACCAGGGAAAGCTTTGAAAGATACTCATTATCTTGCCGCTTGTCTTGTATGGCACATGTGTACCATACTGAAAGTTATTTGGGTGGGTGGATGGGTGTGTTTTACTGGTGTGATTTTGATTGAAAAACCCGAGATTTGCACTTCCGCTGCCTCCAAACCTGTTGGGAGAAATGAAAATGAGAGCGTTTTTCTCTTTTTCTTTCCAGCAGCTTCCCGCACAAATAAATGCCCCTTATTCAAAAGTATGAATAAGAGATTCTGAATTCATGAATAAGACATGAAAATATGACATTCTGATTTAATGCAGAAGAGGCTTAGCATTATATAGTGTTAGTTCTTCCCTTTCCATTCAGAAGGGACTAGTTCCTTCATCAGCCCTTTTTCGCCCTCCAGAATAATCTTAAAAATCATAAAACTCACATGAAAGCGTGACTTACCTCCACTTGCATTTGGAGAAATAGCAAAGAACACTGGCCAGCAGAGAAATCTGGTCTGTGCAGAAATTTAAGTCAGCCAGCAATTGGCATGGAACACCAATAAATGTTGGTCTCAGCTTTTTACATCTGCAGTTTCTTTATAACACACCCAGAACGCTATTTACCATATATATCTCCCAAGCTGACACTTTAATTGGTTCAGCAGCATTATTACTCCAAAAGAAAAGATCATGTTAAGCCTTCAAGTCTAACACTGAATGGCTTCATGGATATTCCTAGTTTTCCCAAGCTAGCTCAGATTTCTTCGTGGTCTCCCATCCAAAGGTTAAATGTGTTTTCCTGGCATTAGCCACCTTTGCCGTTTGTTATTAGTAGTTGCGGTCCAAAGATACTCTCATTAAAAGGATATGGCCTTTGGTGAAGGATGTGCTTAATTATTTGTGGCACAGGTAACAGATTGAGTGATAGGAAAATGATCTGACAAATGGGGGGCAGGCAACTTCCAGTTCAAGCTCCTTAATCACAGGGACGTTGGACAAAGTTCATACGGTCTTCGAACCTGACTCACACCCATCTAGTGAGATGAACCAGATCCTACAAGCCTGACATTAGCTTTCCATTCACACTATGGTGTAGTGCAAATGTGCTTTTACCTAACGGTCCCATATTGCATCATAAACACACTTTTATAAAGAGTGCAGTCTTCAACTTATCACCATTAGTTTAGCGGCCAGTTCATATGACAGTGGTGGGAGAAAAAGTGTTCTAGGACTGGTCCTCGCATTTATGACACCATCCCCATGGCCACATGTCCGCAATTTGGGCAGTTGGTAACTGGCATCCTGGGGCCACATTATCGGCACTTGTGAACTTCTCAAGACTTCAGAGAAGCAAAATCTACCAACCTTTGGCCAGTCCCTCTTTCTCAGCCCAACTGACCTCACCGGGTGGTGGTGGACAAAATAGAAGGAAGGAGTATTAGATATGCTCGCAGACTTATTTGTAAAAACAATAAAGGCAGGATGCAAATAAATTAAACGTTGCAGCTGACAACGCTGCACGGATCAAGACATGCTGCAATTTTTAGGAAGCTCCCTAAAAATCCAGTGTCTTGGCATACAGTTTGGTGACATAGAACATGCCCGATAACGACCAGTTCTTAGTCAATTTTCAATCTTAAAAATCGGCAGGTAAGAGGATTTTGGAACGACCTCACATTACAGATGTGCCTTGTACTGGTTTGCCTCAAGCAGCATTCACACCCTAAGGCACTTTCATACACACACACAATGTTCAAATTGGACTGCGATTTACGTTTGTGTGTATATATACAGCATATATGTATGTATGTACGTGTGCACGTAGGTGTTATTTTCTTTTGAGAGCAGGCATCAGAATTTCATTTGTAATGTGGACCTGTGTATTCAGAGAAAAAAGTGACAACAAAGGTTATCTTATCTCAGTGGATGTTTGGTGTCCCATTAAAGCCTGGTTTAGATTTCTCCATCGTTGCACATCAGGGAACGTATGTACATGTTGTTTGGAGATGGCTGTATAGGTATTGCATTTATACATCTGCAAATGTGTAACATTCTCACTAGGGGGAGCGCTCAAACAGCAATACACAGGACAGGAAGTCAGAGCAACCAATCAGCACATAGGACCTGCATCTCCACACAACACCCAGTTGGGAATCGGCAGGTGGGTATGCACATCGGCCCATATGCAATCTTGTCCATCCATCAATCCCTTTGCAGTGTAGATATGAAATGGTGGCTATGCAAATGCGGGGGAACACTAAATAAAGCTCAAGATGTAATGTACACAATGCCCCCTGGTGACACAGTGGTTAGAATGCAGCATTGCAAGCTAATTCTGCCGACTGCCAGCAGTTTGATTCTCACTGGCTCAAGGTCAACTCAGCCTTCCATCCTTCCAAGGTCAGTAAAATGAGGACCCAGATTGTTGGGGGCAATAAGCTGACTCTGCAAACTGCTTAGAGAGGGTTATAAGAGCACTATGAAGTCTAAGTGCTACTGCTATGTGAGGGAATCACAGCTTTATCCACCACTGCAGACAACAAACTGATTGAGCTCCTTCTTCACAGAAGCAAATCCAACTATCGCTTTGCTTTTTCAAATACTTACCATGCTCACCTAGCAAGGGAATGGCAG
The DNA here is from genome assembly GCF_016545835.1 of Crotalus tigris. Lineage (NCBI taxonomy): Eukaryota > Metazoa > Chordata > Lepidosauria > Squamata > Viperidae > Crotalus > Crotalus tigris. Next base: position 115,217 of record NW_024097630.1, read on the forward strand.
AGGCCCAAAGTAAGATTTAATTAGCAGAGAAACACAATGTTCTTTTCACCTAGAAAGGAACATGATAGTCCAGTCATAAATAAGCCCTAAATAAATCAATTGTTTTGGTCAAGAGCCAACAAAGCCCGACACTATTTACAAGAGCATGTGGAATAAACATATCCCACGTGCATCTGTAGAAAGAAGAGGTCCCAAAATATGATTTACTCCCTCTGATCATGCTAATTTACATTGTGGTCTCAAATCTACTGGATCCAAGGTTGAGTAGTGTAATTTCATCCCTTCTGGGTTGATCATTCAGGAATGGCAGATTAATTCCGGCTCATACAAACTATGGAGCATCACTGTCCTGGAGACAAGGTGCTATGGAAATCACATTTCATATCCGCTGCTCCCGTAGCACCTGAAAGAGAATGCAAATCTAAACATTTAGTAGGGTGTGTTTATACTCGCATCTTATTCCTGCAGAAATGTGTGAAAGTTTCCCTTCTAAAACGTTCCAAATTCCATTCATCGTTTTCCTGCCCCAATACTTCAAATCAGCCACATAGTTTGTGACTAGCAATTCTGGTTACTTTTGCAAGCTTGCTTTTGGGGTAAAAAGGCTAATGGAAGCAATCGTGGTGGCGCAGTGGTTAGAATGCAGCATTGCAGGATAATTCTGCCGACTGCCAGCAGTTCAATTCTGACCGGCTCAAGGCTGACTCAGCCTTCCCCCAGATTGTTGGGGGCCAATATGCTGTCTCTGTAAACTGCTTAGAGAGGGCTGTAAAACACTATGAAGTGGTATGTAAGTCTAGGTGTTACTGCTAATCAAAAAAATATGCACGGGATAAATCTTTTTAAGATGTGCGGACTTCAAGTTCCAGAATTCCCCAACCAGCCATGGTGGCTGGGGAATCCTGGGGGTTGAAGTCCACGCATCTTAAAATTTGCTCAGGTTGAAAAACACTGGTATAAAACACGGAGCACATCCCATCTTGTGTCTCTCAGTATAAATCTACCTTTTACCTTCTCGAATTGACCGGAACACACAAAAAGATCTCAAGTGCCTATGGAAGAATTTCACAGATAATATAAGGATCACTCTGCCTCACCCAGCAAGCCAGAGCAAGTTCTCCAATCTTGGCCTTGCTTGAAGCAAAAAACAAAAAATAAAAACAAAACAATCCCATTTTTAAAATACTTGCATAAGGTGTGAAGCGCCTTTTTCTAATCTGGCATTCTTCTGGATACACTAGAATTGCCACTCCCGAATTTGAAGCCAGTGCAGCATTGGGTTACAGCGTTGAAAAAACGGATTAAGAAAGGTTTTGGAAAGGTGCCAATATTCAGTCAATTTTCCAGGGGGAGGGGGGAGGCTATTTTATCCAGAAAGGAGCTTTCTGAGATATAGCAGTTCTTTAATTCTGAGATTATTTGGGGTTTTATTTTATCGCCCTGGGTAGGATTCTGTTTGGAATAGATTGTTTTAGGATAAAGAGGCATGAGATTGCAAAAGTGTTTATCCATTCATTGGCTCAGCCCTTAAAATGAGAAGATTCAGGCAGTCAAGTTACGACTGAAATGGAGCCTGCCCGTTACAATTGCAAAACGGATCAGTTGCACAGCCAACCTGATTTTTAACACCTCTCTTGTGGCAATTGAGAGGACCAATTGTTTGCAATGGCAGTGGTTTTGTTAAAAACCAGAAAGGTCCATTTTCAGTTTCAAAAACTGTCATAAAATGTCCTAAACATGGCTGAGCTGCAAAGCATCAAATCACGTGGCTACACAGGCTAGGGGAGGAACCATTGCAACTTTGCAACTGGGTTGTAACTCCCCTTTTTCAAAAAGGTCATAACTTTGAATGGGTGCCAAGTGACTGCTTGTAAGTTGAGGACGCCCTGTAAAAGGAATCTTGCCCCATTAAATTCGACATGCTGGAATTGGGTATGTCTAGTTTAATGAAGAGAAGGATGAGGGGGGACATGATAGCAGTCTTCTAATATCTCAGGGGCTGTCACAAAGAAGAGGGAGTCAAGCTATTCTCCAAAGCACCTGAAGGCAGGACAAGAAGCAACAGATGGAAACTAACAAAGGAGAGAAGCAACCTAGAACTAAGGAGAAACTTCCTGACAGAACAATTAACCAGTGGAACAACCTGCCTCAAGAAGCGGTGAATGCTCCAACATTGGAAGTTTTTAAGAAGACACTGGACAGCCATTTGTCTGAAATGGTATATAGGGTTTCCTGCCTGAGCAGGGGGTTGGACTAGAAGGCCTCCAAGATCTCTTCCAACTTTATTATAATTATTATTATTCAGTGTCGCAAAGAGGCAGAGTGAATGTATTCAGAAAGCTTGGCCCCAAAACAGGAAGATGACTGGTGAGCTACAGCTGCATTGTTACTGCCTGTGATTCAGTCAAAACATCAGGAAAAGCCACAGGGGATAGAATCAGTCACCATATTCTAGACCAAGGGTAGGCAACCTTGGCTCTTTTATGACTCGTGGACTTCAACTCCCAGAATGCCTGAGCCAGCCATGTTGAGGGGAAAGGGAGAGTTTGCAAGCTGAGCCACGCTGGATCAGGAATTCTGGGAGTTGAAGTCCACGAGTCATAAAAGAGCCAAGGTTGCCTACCCCTGTTCAAGGTGATTAAAATTGAAGCTTATGCTTAACAATTTTAGGCAAGTAAAACTTTTTTCTTTTACCAATCAAGCAGAAGAGCAATTTTCCATAGAAGCCGGAGAGTTACCTATCTTGTTTAGTAGAAGGATTTCAGACCAGCTTAACTACTCCAAAAAAAAAAAAAAAAAAAAAAAGCCTTTGATAATCTCCAGAATGGTGAACAACCTACAGGGGAAAAAATGTAAAAAAAAAAAAAAAAAAGATTAAAATTATGTAATTTTTACTTCATCAATTTTTTTAAAAAAAATATGTTAAAAATATTCCAGGTAATCAAAAAGATTTACAGTCTGAATAAAAATGCAATGAATGCTGCTATGATGTTTTGAGAAGTTTCCACTTCCCCGTCTGCGTATAAATCCTTGTCATTTGGGACTTCCAGGTAAAGCTTTAGATATTTGTTAAATGTATTAAACAGTTTCTCAATATTTGGTAAACTTTCTTGGAATAAGTTCCTTTCCAGGCTTTACGAAGACATTTGTGCAGGATAAGGGAAAAGATTGTTAACAGCCTTTTCATATATTTTTTTCAAACGCCCAGTCAAGCCCCAAGCTTCCAGGATCCCTCTCCTGCTTGATCTCCTGCTTAGATCCCTCTCCCGATCGAGTGGCACAACTATCACCAAAAGCTGCAATTGGGGCCGAAGTACACTTAGTCCTCAACTTATGACCATAATGGATCCCGCCCCATCACATTCATAAATCATGAGGCTCACGAAAGGGGTCAACCCACCCACCAATCCCATTTTACCATCTTTTTGTGTGTGTGTGACGGTCATAAAGCAAACACTGTGGTCACTGAGTGAACCAATGGTCCACGGTGGGCTGATTTTGTTGACAGCTGGAAATAAATGTTGGTTTTTGGCAAAACTATCATGGTGTGAAACACGGTGTCACAAACTGACTAGGCGTCGTTCGTTACTTGCACCCGGATTTCAGCTGGCAGTTTGCCAAACATAAAAGGGAGGGGGTAAATTCTTAAGGAGGGGGGAGGGCTAAGGAATGCACTGTGTGTACAGTCCATTTAGTGACCGTTCAAAGTTACAACGGCCCTGAAACTTGTGACTTACGACCGTTTTTCACACGTTACGATCTTTGCAGCATCCCCGTGATCAGCGATCAAAATTCAGAAGCTTGGCAACTGGTTCATTTTTATGACCGTTGCTGTGTCCCGTGTGTATGTGTCATGTGATCCCCTTTTGCGAACTTCTGACGAGCAAAGTCAACAGGGGGAAGGCAGATTCATGTAGCAGCCGGGTTACTAGCTTACTAACTGCAGTGATTCACTTAACTACTGTGGCAAGGCTGTAAAATGGGGCAAAACTCAACTTAACAAATGTCTCACTTGGCAACAGAAATTTTGGGCTCCATTGTGGTCGTAAGTCGAGGACTAGCTGTAATTGGCGAACGATGAGCGATGGGGTGGCCCTGGGAAGAAAAGGGAATTTTGCCTTTGCCGGTTTTTGCGGGAAAACCTCAGAACTGACTCCTAGATGGGATCTTTCAGAAAAGTCTTACTCTTAGTGAACTCTTTCAGACCATGAGTTCCTGTTCAGAATGGGCCAACTGGGATGGTTGATACACAATCATATGGTCACAAAAAATCCCACTTTTAAATGGCCATAAATGCAGGCCGATCGCCAAAGGCCCAACATCTGTTCACAGGACCGCAGGTAGAGGTCTGACTGTCAGAACCGGGTTGTAAGTACCTCTGAGGAGATCCATTGTAACTTTGAACAGTCAGTAAGCAACAAGTCGTAAGTCGAGGACTACCTGTATATCTCACCAAGTGCCATAATAAAACTATAATCTTGTATGCAGGTAAAAACTTTACAAAGTTTGATAAGAATTTAATCCAGGAAACATCGATGAGTTCTGGATATTTCCCCACTCGCTGTTGTCTTGGAGAGACAATTAAAAATCCATTTTTATTTCTTTTAATCCTTGCCAAATCCCGAGCTGTCTTGGCAGTCTTTTTTCACTACTCTTGCTGGCTTTTCTTATTTATTCCATGCTTGGCCTGAGCAGGGGGTTGGATTAGTTGACCTCCACGGTCCCTTCCAACTTTATTATTAAGTGCAATGCTTTTTTTGGGGGGGGACATTCTCATAACAGTTAATTTAAACAGTTATTGAGGACAATTTGGGTCTTGGCCTTGCTGGCATTTCTTAAGTCTGGTTGAGATAAGTGGCGGTCTAAATTGATCAATTTATTTATAAATGGATTATACATAAAATAAATACAAAACAAAGTACCTGGATGTTTCCATAGGAGCCCATGAATGATTTTTTTTTTCTCTTATGACCATGATAGGCCTGGCTTAGATTGCTCCTAAGTGCTATTAATATAGCTATTATTGTTTTTTTTTTACTGGTGGTCCTCAACATACGACCACAACGGAGCCCAACATTTCTGTCAAGTAAGACAGTGGTTAAGTAGGTTTTGCCGCATTTTACGACTTTTCTTGCCCCATTTGTGAAGTGAATCACTGCAGTTAAGTTGGTAAACCCGGTCGCTAAGTGAATCCAGTTCCCCCTTAACGTGGCTTGTCAGAAGGTCACAAAAGGGGATCACATGATCCCGAGATACTGCAACTGTCATAAGTACATGCCAGTTGCCAAGCATCCAAATTTTGAACACGTGACCATGGGGGGGGGGGGGAAATGCTGCAACGGTCATAAGTGTGAACAAAGGGATAAGTCCCTTTTTTTGCACGCAGTTGTAACTCTGAATGGTCACTAAACGAACGGTTGTAAGTCGAGGACTACCTGCCTCCTAGGCTTACCCACCCAGAATTGCAACTGCAAGACGGGCTGCTATATAATCAATGGCCATAATAAATAGGTATTTTTAAAACTTGTTATTTGATTCCCTCAGGTTTTTCTTAGCAAGTTCTGATCACAAGCCACCCGCAAGGTAGGCACAGAAATCGAAAGGGGGATATTTACTCCACTAGACCTCCCTCCCCCTTTACCGTCGGAGAAGCGCTGCTGCAGAGCCCATCATCCACAGCTCCCTCCTTCGAGAGAAAGCCTCGCGAGGGAGGAAGGAGGGCGCGCCGGGGAATCGAACGCGCAACCTTTCGATCTGCGAAGGCTTCGGCAAATCTCGCGACCGACGCCGCGCCTCGAACTCCTCAGAAGGAGGGGGAGGGAAGCGCCGCATCCGGGTCCCGCCACAGGCTGCCATGGCAACTCGCCAGACCTTCCCAACCCGCGCGGGCCTCTTTTTGCAAAAGGGAGGGGGGCGGAGAGGCGCTATTACGAAACGCGACTGAGGAGTTTTGGCCCTCGGACCCGCCGCCGCCGAAGGCCAGGCGCGCTTTATTCTCCCGGAGGGAGCCAGTTAGCACACCCACCCCTTTGCCTTCTTACACCGACCTACGAAGCGCGGCTCCCCACGGCCTCTTCTCCGCTCTTCAGGGACTTTCCACCGCCAAGCTTACTAACCGTACCGCCGCCCGCCGCCACGACTCGGGCTTAATATGGCCGCTCGCTTTTCAGAGCAGAAGCCTCTCCTTCCGTCGCCGTCTCTGTGGTCGGTTCTCCCTCTTTGAGGCTCCGCGGCGCGGCGCGGCGCTTGATAGGAGCTGTAGTTCTCGGCGTGCTCGGGAACGCTAAGGAGGCTTAGCTGGCGGATCCCGCCTGGGAACTCGCCTTCCCACAAACCCACGCGGCAGAAGAACGCCCTTCTCCAAGGCAGCCAATGAGAAGCCCCGCTTTCCCTCCCCTCCCCCTCCGCGGGCCAGTTTCTCTCCCCCCCCCTCGAATCTTCAGAAGGATGATGTAATGGCAACGCGGGCGAGAGGGCGGAGCGTTCCTTCCCTGCCCTGCAATTCATTGTGCCGTGTCCCCCGGCCCGGGGCCGCCTTCTTCCCGGCTCCTGCTGCTTGCAGCACGCAGGGCAGGGAGAGCCGGCTGTAACTCCCAAAAGCAAAAAGGGGGCGGGAGTGGGTGGGTTGGTGGGGAGGGGAAAAAAAGAGAGGAGGGGGGGCGCAGAGGAAAAAAAATAAAACCCAACCCCCCCCACCCCCAATCCAGAGTTTGCATCCTTAAGGAAGCTGCTTGCAAGCTTTTGGCCCCTATGTCCGAGTGACTCGCTTTCAAACCTGGCTTCTCCGTTTCTATTCTTTTGCAAAAAAAGGGGGGGGCAGGGAGCGGCAGTCCCCAACCAGGTGAGTCGCCTCGCTTGCTTTTTTTATATAGATAGATATATAGATATATTTATTGGGGCCGCTCGGTCTTTCCTGGATCTACTTTCTGTTTTTTTTTTTTGTTTGTTTGTTTCTTTTCTTAAATCAACTTGGACTGTCTTGAGCTGCGAAGCCTCCCTTTGGCTGGAGTGGCAAAACTGGGGACGCTTTTTCTCCTCTGGTTTTTTTGGGGGGGTTGGGGATGGGGGGGGTGAGGAAGGAGACGCAGCATCACCCCAAAGCCGGAAAATTGGTAAAGGATATTCAGGCTTGGCCTTCGCCTTTTTTTGGATTTGAGAGCAGTGCTCCTTTCTCAGCTGCTCGGTCCTAGAGTTGATCCAAGGCTCGATCTTCCTTCTACTATCCTTCCTTCCTTCCTTCCTTCTACTACCCTTCCTTCCGTCTTCCTACTATCCTTCCTTTCTTCCTTCTTCCTACTATCCTTCCTTCCTTCTACTATCCTTCCTTGTTCCGTCTTCCTACTATCCTTCCTTCCTTCTTCCTACTATCCTTCCTTCCTTCCTTCTTCCTATTATCCTTCCTTCCTTCCTTCTACTATCCTTCCTTTCGTCTTCCTACTATCCTTCCTTTCTTCCTTCTATCCTTCCTTCTTCCTACTTTCCTTCCTTCTTTCTACTATCCTTCCTTCCGTCTTCCTACTATCCTTCCTTCCTTCTTCCTATTATCCTTCCTTCCTTCCTTCCTTCCTTCCTTCTTCCTATTATCCTTCCTTCCTTCTACTATCCTTCCTTCCTTCCGTCTTCCTACTATCTCCCTCCCTCCGTCTTCCTACTATCCTGCCTCCCTCTCTCCCTCCGTCTTCCTACTATCCTTTCTTCCTTCCCTCCCTCCCTTCTTTCCTTCCTTCCCCCCATTTTCTCCTTGGGAAGGAAATGCATGGGAAGAAAATCCCTACCGAGGTGTATTTGGCTGCAGAAAGCGCATCGGGCGGTCGGATGTCGTTTCCTTCACAGCTCCTTCCCGCTTTCTTTTCCCTTCCAGATGTTGGGGTGGCGTGGGAGCCTCCAGCTCCTTCCCGCTTTCTTTTCCCTTCCAGATGTTGGGGTGGCGTGGGAGCCTCTGGGGCTGCTGGAGGAACGGGTGGCTGCATCCATTGCGGGTTGCCGGGTAGGGGAGGGAGGGTGGGAGAAAAGGACACGTTGGATGACTTGTTTGTGGGAAATGGGTGTGAATTTATGACACCTTATAAAACCGGCTCCTGGTCCTTCTCATCCATCCTTTCATTGTTTGCTGCTTTGATGTTGAAAAAGGCTTCCTAAATGAGAAGATTGTGGTTTCCCCTGCTAGCTTTTTTTCCAAAGGTGACAGGTGTGTAAGATTTTATTTTATTTTTTTTAAAAAAAGCCAGCTTCCCTAGCAGTTCCATGTTGTTGAGTTTGTTTATTCTGGAGTAAACCCCAATGAGTTCAGTGGCTGTTAAACGTCAGCCTTTAGCTTGCTTGCTTGCTTGCTTGAAGTGTGCCTTTGCCTTTGATCTTTGCTCAACCCGACCTCGCAGTTGGGTGTCAAGGAGGCTACAATTGTAGGAAGACTTAGCCGTAAAGAGACCCCTGTAAATAACATGGGATTTGGCTTTGCTGAATGTAAGATCGACTTGGAACGTACCTTTCTTTCTATTTGAGCATTTCCAAAAGGTTGCAACCTAAGGGAAAAATTGCAGGGAGTTAAAAGATTCCTGCTTCTGCGGGAGCTTTGCAGATGTCTGAAGAACGGGGAGAAAATTGCTTTTTTTTTTTCTCCTTTCTTCATTCCTGCAAATATTTTTCTTTGACCCTCCAAACTTTGGTGGGTTTCCAATTCATCCTAGTCGAGTAATAAATGGGAATTGAAGGAGATATATGCTGGTAACAGTGGGTGGGTCCCATCTTTTGCTGAAAGGACACCCAATGCAGTTCAACAAGGAATTGGCCACTAGTTCTGAAAGGGTGACTTTGAAAGTCAGGCTTTGCTGAGGAGAGAAGAGCAAACATTTAACGGAGCAAAGAACAGAATAATCTTGGCTGCTCAAAAGAGAAAATTCTCAGTGGATCTTTTCACTCTTTTAGAAAAAGTCTGGAGGTTTTTTTTCCAAAGCTGGCAGCTGTGACCACTCTTTGTTTAGTTGCAAGGAATTGCTTTGAATTCCCTGCAACTTCGAACCATTGCCGTGTGTCTCCACAGTGAGAGCTTGATGTGTTTGGGGTGCTCAGAAATCCTGACATCAGACAGCATAAAACTGCCCTTTAGGATAGGGTTGAATTTTAAGGAAGGGATAGTTTAAGGGGCAGGTTTTCCAGGTTATAAAATGGGTCTGGTTTAGACCGGTGTTTCTCAACCTTGGCAACCTCAGGCTGTATGGACTGCAGCTGGCTGGGGGAATCTGGGAGTTGAAGTCCACACATCTTAAAAGTTGCCCAAGTTGAGAAACATTGGTTTAGTACAGGGGTCTTCAAACTTGGCCCTTTTATGACTTGTGGACTTCAACTCCCAGGATTCTGGAAGTTAAAATCTACAAGTCATGAAGGGGCCATAGTTTCCCCCATGCTGGCTCAGGAATTCTGGGAGTTGAAGTCCTCTAGTCATGAAGGGGCCATAGTTTCCCCCATGCTGGCTGAGGAATTCTGGGAGTTGAAGTCCTTAAGTCATGAAGGGGCCATAGTTCCCCCATGCTGGCTGAGGAATTCTGGGAATTGAAGTCCTCAAGTCATGAAGGGGCCATAGTTCCCCCATGCTAGCTGAGGAATTCTGGGAGTTGAAGTCCACAAGTCATGAAGGGGCCATAGTTTCCCCCATGCTGGCTGAGGAATTCTGGGAGTTGAAGTCCACAAGTCATGAAGGGGCCAAGTTTGAAGACCCCTGGTTTAGTAGAATTCTCTTTTTCTGTTTTCCTGTTTCTCTCCTGAGGAATGAGATGGCAGTTAAATCTCACAAGAGAGAAATTATCTTACCACTTGGAACTCTGCATTTTACAGGGGTTAGGAAATTTGCTTTGCATTTTTGGCTCATCCCAAATCTCGGACTGAGTGTTCAGCATTGGCACAGCAGTGCGTCATGTATGTGTTTCACTTTGAGAGTGGGAAACTAAATTTCATTTTTGATGTGTGCCGTTGTGCCCACAGTAAAAAAAAAATGACAATAAAGGTTATCTTATCTTTATCCAGTGCTGGTGGGTGCTAAGTGGCTTCTTTCCAAGCCTATTGACAATGCTCTGTCAAAGGCTGTGAATGTAATGAAGAACTTAAAATGTTACTCATCCTGCAAGCCGTATTGGTCTGAGACAGCTTTCTGTCCCAAGGGGGCCTCCAAATATGCAGTTCCAGTTCAGTTCCCAGAATTCTCAGCTCTTGCTGTGGTGCCTGGAGAATAATGGGAGTTGGTCCATGCATCTGGGAAACAGCTGGTTTGAGCAAAGACAGTCTGAAAAATGTTTCTCTTCTGCCAGTCCAAGGGGTGAGTAACATCCAACCTGGCCCTATTAGCTGATACTCGAGTAAAATCAGCATCCAATCATAAATAGGAGATGGTTAATATTGCAGGCTGACTCTGCCCACAGCCAGCAGTTCAATCCTGACTGGCTCAAGGTTGACTCAGCCTTCTATATTTCCGTGGTCGGTAAAACGAGGACCCAGATTGTTGGGAGATAAATATGCTGACTCTGTAAACCGCTTAGGGAGGGCTGTAGAGCAGTGGTTCTTAACCTGGGCGATATTGCCCCCCAGGGGGCGATTTCATTTTTCAGGGGGGCAATGGAATGAAAAGGGGCGACGCGGGGGCGAAGGAACGAAAAGGGGGCGATATGGGGGCGATGGAGCAAGATGTTTTGGGGACACTTTTAAGACTTTTTCGTACAGTGAATCGCTGTATATCTGTCGAACAAAAACATCAGATCGCTCGCTATTAGTGGATTGAATTGTGTTTTCAAATGTTCCTCCAGCTAGCTTCAATAACACCGTACATATGTGAATATGCATTGCTTATCTTCAGCAGCAGCCTCTATCCCAGTGGTTCTCAACCTTTCTAATGCCGTGACCCCATAATACAGTTCCCCATGTTGTGGTGATCCCCAAGTGGGTGTGGCCACCAATAAGAGGGAGTAGGACAGCTAGGGAAAAGGGAACAAAATGGTGGACAGCGTGGTTTGGCGACCCCCCATGAAATGGTCGTTCGACCCCAAATGGGGTCCCGACCCACAGGTTGAGAACCACTGCTCTATCCATACAGTGGCACGCCATTGGCCAGAATATGGGAGATATGGGGAAAAGACTGGAAATAAATTATTTGCATTGATATGTCCTGATGACAATTTTAAAGAAAACAAAAAAAGTGTTTGCATAAATTGAATTATTTCCTATGATTGAGAGGTTATGTTAGGGGAGGGGGCGATGACAACTTGCTCATTTGCTCAAGGGGGCGATTCGTTCAAAAAGGTTAAGAACCACTGCTGTAGAGCACTGTGAAGCGGTCTATAAGTCTAAGTGCTAAGTACCGTCATAAACAGGAGTCAGTTACCAAGGGTCTGAATTTTGATCATGTGACCCTGAGGATGCTGTGTGAAAAACAGTCATAAGTCACTTTTTTCAGTGGATTTGTAACTTTTGTCACTAAATGAACCCAAAGCGCCAGAAGGCAAGACAAGAAACAAGAGATGGAAACTAATCAAGGAGAGAAGCAACCTGGAACTTCCTAACAGTGAGGACAAATTAACCAGTGGAACAGCTTTGCCTTCAGAAGTTGTGGGTGCTTCATCACTGGAGGCTTTCAAGAAGAGATTGGACAGCCACTTGTCTGAAATGGTATGGGGTCACCTGCTTGAGCAGGGGGTTGGACTAGATGACCTCCAAGATCCCTTCCAGCTCTATTCTGATTAAAACTGAATTAGTTTTAGGGTGCTGATTTGACCCCCCTGTTCTATTCCAAATTGACCCCATTGATCTCTATAGGCTGAGCTCCTTTTTTAAAAATAAATATTTTATTAATTTTCTAGTTTTACAGTCAAATACTTGATAGACAATGTGTTGTCTGGGTCCATTAGTAATTCAGTGGTCTGTATTAACTTCTTCAGTCTAGATCCAATATTGCACCATCACATGTTTCTTCTCTTCTTCCGGTAATACCTATTTTCCCACACTAGGCAAATACAATTCTTATTGTTATTAATAAATATACAATTGAATAAACATCTTTGTTACATTTTTCTTATAATATCAATAATGTCACTTTTAGATAACTTTTCTAACCAAAACATCTCTTAATTGCATTTGCACTTAATAGCCCTATGTTCAATCAGTATTCGGTTTTTGCTTTGTTAAAAAATGTTAATTTCCCATCAGTGTTAATAATAACAGTAACAACAACAACAATAATAATAATAGAATGCTGGTAGCAACCTGTGTCAACCATTAGCACCACCAATTTGAATGTTCAGTTGACTTAGGTTCATATCTAATGAATAAAAGATAATAATAAAGTTGGAAGGGACCTTGGAGGTCATTTAGTCCAACCCCCTGCTTAGGCAGGAAACCCTATACCAGGGGTAGGCAACCTTGGCTCTTTTATGACTCGTGGACTTCAACTCCCAGAATTCCTATGCTGGCTGAGGAATTCTTGGAGTTGAAGTCCACGAGTCATAAAAGAGCCAAGGTTGCCTACCCCTGCCCTATACCATTTCAGACAAATGGCTGTCCAGTCTCTTCTTAAAAACTTCCAGTGTTGGAGCATTTACTGCTTCTGGAGGCAGGCTGTTCCACTGATTAATTGTTCTCACTATAAGGAAGTTTCTCCTTAGTTCTAGGTTGCTTCTCTCTCTGATTAATTTCCATCCGTTGCTTCTTGTCCAGCCTTCAGGTGCTTTGGAGAATAGCTTGACTTCCTCTTCTTTGAGGCAGCCCCTGAGATATTAGAAGGCTGCTATCATGTCCCCCCCCCTCCTTCTCTTCATTAAACTAGACATACCCAATTGCAGCAACCGTTCCTTATATGTTTTAGCCTCCAGTCCCCTGATCATCTTTGTTGCTCTTCTCTGCACTCTTTGTAGACTCTCAACATCTTCTTTACATCGTCGTGACCAAAACTGGATCCAGTATGCAAATGTTCTTTATTGTTTATAATATCAAAGTAAGTTATATTTCGGTAACCAAAAGCTTCCCTTATTCAAACTTCTTAGCATTTTCCTGTTTTCCTTCTCATACCAAAATCTGATATTCCAATTACAAATCTTACCTTTCTAATTATGATAATACTTCTATTTCTAGCAATTATCTATTCTCCACCATATTCAAACATCTAGTTAGTAATATAATAGCCCATAGACTGAGCTACTTGATGATAACACTAGCAGATCTTAGACTTCTTCAGGTAAGGCTGAAAAGGCTGAACTCCTGGCAGTGCAGGTAGTCCTCACCTTACAACAATTTGTTTAGTGGCCATTCATCGTTACAAAGGCACTGAAAAAAGTGACATGTATGGCTGTGAAAGTTAAGAAAGGCTGAGCGCCAAAGAATGGAGGCCTTTGAACTCCGGTGCTGGAGAAGACTCCTGCGAGTCCCTTGGACTGCAAGGCGTTCAAACTGGTCAGTCCTAGAGGAGATCAACCCCGACTGCTCTTTAGAAGGCCAGATCCTGAAGTTGAAACTCAAATACTTGGGCCACCTAATGAGAAGGAAGGACTCACTGGAGAAGAGCCTGATGCTGGGAAAGATGGAGGGCAATAGAACAAGGGGACGACAGAGAATGAGGTGGCTGGATGGAGTCACTGAAGCAGCAGGCGTGAGCTTAAATGGACTCCAGAAGATGGTAGAGGACAGGAAGGCCTGGAGGAACCTTGTCCATGGGGTCACAATGGGTCGGACACGACTTCGCAACTAACAACAACAACAACTGGTCCTTATATTTACGACTCTCACATCATCCCCATGGTCATGTGATCAAAATTTGGGGCTTGGCAGCCAGTATGTATTTAAGATAGTTGCAGCATCCTCTCCCCCTCCTCTCTCTCTCTCTCTCTCTCTCTCTCTGTGTGTGTGTGTGTGTGTGTGTGTGTGTGTGTATGTGTGTGTGAAGATAGTTTCACTTAACAACCCACACAATTCACTGAACCGCACCGATTCAGTTAAGAACGGTGGCAAAGAAGAGAGTAAAGTCAGGCGACGCTCACTTAACAGCCGCCTTGCTTAGCAATGGAAATTCTGGTTCCTATTGTGGTCATAAGTCAAGGACCACTTCTATAGACCATGACCAAGCAAGATGGAAGATCATACCGAGCAAGATGACCGGGGGGGGGGGGAGGGAGATAGGCCAGTATTTCCCAACCCTGGCAACTTTTAAGATATGTGGACTTCAACTCCCAGAATTCCCTGGTTGGCTGAGGAATTCTGGGACTTGAAGTCCAACATCTTAAAGTCTCTGAGGTTGAGGAGCCCCGGCATAGACCGGCATTCCAAGTTAGATGGGCCTCTGTAGTTCTGATTTGTTCTCCTCCTGCTGACTTTGAAAATGTCTGATCCTCGGGGAAGAAACTTTTGCCAAACTTTTGCCTCTTGAAACAAAATCCCATGTTGTTTTTATACTCTAACAGAGAGAGAGAGAAGGCGAGGGGGGAAATATAAAGTTTGTTGGGCGGACGAAGTTCCTTTCATTCTTTGGGCTAACACTGCTGCTTTTCATCCTCCAGTTAAGTCCGTCCTGGTGAGAAGCCAAAGTTGGAATCGCTTTCATTGGGAATCAGTGAAGCTTTTCACACTTGTCTCTTTAGGATCAACGCCCAGGAGGCTGTGAGGTCTTTCTCCCCATAGCTCCTTCGAAGGGTGGGGGCAATGACTCAGCAAGAATGAGGAGGCGAGCTTTTATTCATCTGCCTTCTGCCCCATATCAATTCGACCCAACGTCAAGTCAATTCCTGGCTCAAATGAAAGCTCTTTCTGCAAGAATACAGAATAACAGAGTTATTAACAACAGAGTTGGAAGGGACCCTTGGAGAGGTCATCTAGTCCAACAGTCAGGAGACTCTGTAACACATCTTTTTAATGCCGCGACCCCCAACCGGTCCTAAGTCGAGGACTACTCAACCGGTCGTAAGTCGAGGACTACTCAACGGGTGCAGCACCGTTTGCAGAATGGGACTTTTGGCGGGCTCAGCAGGGCAGAGACAGCCTGGACAATTCCTATTGGCTTTTGAAAGCCACTAGAATTAGACTCTATTCAAGAGAGTCTATTCTATTGGCTTTCAAAAGCCAATAGAATAAAAGGGAGTAGCACAGCTAAGGAAAAGGGGAAAAGAAAATGGCGGATGGCGTTGTTTGGCAACCCCCGTGAAATGGTCGTTCGACCCCAAATGAGGTCGCGACCCACAGGTTGAGAACCGCTGCTATAACAGAAGTCCCCAACCTTTTGGGTACCAGGGACCGGTTTTGTGGAGCAAGGTTTTTCTGAGGACCAGAGAGTGCATGGTTTTGTGTGCTGTCTGCATCCCATGGATGGGGCTTTGTTTGTTTCTGCAGACCGGTTATTGGCATGGTACCAGTCCACGGCCTGGGGGTTAGGGACCCCTGCCCTATACCATTCTGGACAAATGGCTGTCTTAATTTCTTCTTTAAAACCTCCAGTGTTGAAGCACCCACAACTTCTGGAGGCAGGTTGTTCCACTGATCAGTTGTTCTCCCTGTCATGAAATTTCTCCTTAGTTCTAGGTTGCTTCTCTCCTTGATTAGTTCCCATCCATTGCTTCTTGTCCTGCCATCAAGAGCTTTGGAGAATCGGTTGACTCTCTTTTCTCTCTCTACCTGTATTCATGGGGTGCTAAAAATGCTGTCAACCTTGGAGGTCTTCTAATGACTAGTCCAACCCCCTGTTCAAGCAGGAGACCCTATTATACCATTTCAGACAAATGGTTGTCCAATCTTTTCTTAGAAACCTCCAGTGTTGGAGCATTCACCGCTTCTGGAGGCAGGTTGTTCCACTGGTTGATTGTTCTAACTGTCAAGAAGTTTCTCCTTAGTTCTAGGTTGCTTCTTGATGAGTTTCCATCCATTGCTTCTTGTCCTGCCTTCAGGCGCTTTGTAGAATAGCTTGACTCCCTCTTCTTTGGGGCAGCCCCTGAGATATTGGAACACTGCTATCATGTCACCCCTGGTCCTAATGTTGATAAACAAATTCATGTTTTATTTAAAAAAATGCCTGAATTCATCTGTCTCAAAATCTGATTCGCGACAGATCTGCAGAGTTTGAAATACAGTTTTGTCCGTTCAAAGGTTTTGTGAAAAGAGTCTTCTCATTCTCTGGAGCTGTCTTTGATGGTTCCACCTCACACCCTTTGGTAAATTAAACATACTTGATGTGAACTCCTTGTATCAAGGGGTATGAACTGGAAAAAAACACCACCACAACAAGGTTGGAAGGGACTTTGGAGGTCTTCTAGTCCAACCCCCTGTCAGGCAGGAAACCCTGTACCATTTCAGACAAATGGCTGTCCAGTCTCTTCTTAAAAACTTCCAGTGTTGGAGCATTCACCTCTTCTGGAGGCAGGTTGTTCCACTGGTTAATTGTTCTCACTGTCAGGAAGTTTCTCCTTAGTTCTAGGTTGCTTCTCTCCTTGATTACCATGTTTTCCTAAAAATAAGACCTATCCCAAAAATAAGCTCTAGCTTGATTTTTAGGGGTGGGCCTAATAAATAATAATAATAATAATAATAATAATAATAATAATAATAATAATGATGATGATGATGATAATAAAGTTGGAAGGTACCTTGGAGGTCATCTAGTCCAGCCTCCTGCTCAGGCAGGAAACCCTATACCATTTCGGACAAACAGCTGTCCAGTCTCTTCTTAAAAACTGCCTGTGTTGGAGCATTCACAACTTCTGGAGGCAGGTTGTTCCACTGGTTAATTGTTCTCACTGTCAGGAAGTTTCTCCTTAGTTCCAGGTTGCTCCTCTCCTTGATCAGTTTCCATCCCTTACTTCTTGTTGCAAGTAGTCCTCGACTTACAACAATTCATTTAGTGAGCATTCAAAGTTGCAACCTCACCGAAAAAAGTGACTTACGACCATTTTTCACAATGATGGCCGTTGCAGCATCCCCATGGTCACGTGATCAAAATTTGGATGCTTGGCAACTGGTTTCATATTTATGACAGTTGCAGTGTCCCGTATCATGTGATTCTCCTCTTGTGACCTGACAATCAAAAGTCAGCGGGGAAGCCTGATTCACTTAACAATTTCCTAATTTAACCACTGCAGTGATTCACTTCGCAACTGAGGCAAGAAAAGTCATAACACGAGGCAAAACTCACTTAACAACTGTCTCACTTAGCAACCGAAATTATGGGATCAATTGTCATAAATGACGACTACCTGCATTTGAATAAACAAATGGACAAGAAGCGACGGATGGAAACTATTCAAGGAGAGAAGCCACCTAGAACTAAGGAGAAACTTCCTGTCAGAACAGTTAACCAGTGGAACAACCTGCCTCCAGAAGCGGTGAATGCTCCAACAATGGAAGTTTTCAAGAAGAGACTGGACAGCCATTTCTCTGAAATGGTATAGGGTTTCCTGCCTGAGCAGGGGGTTGGAATAGATGACCTCCAAGGTCCCTTCCAAATCTGTTATTCTGTTAAATCATGTTTATTCAGAGTTTAGGTTAGATTTAGCAGCTTTACCTCGGGAGCAGAAATGCACTGGACATCAGGGTGTTGTGTAATCTGCAGTTTGTGGAATTGTTTGGCATCGGTTCCTGAGCCGTGTTCCTTTGCTGTGTGGGGATAGCTGGAATTGAATCCATGTGCTCAAAGCCAGATCCCTTCCAGCTGCTGTTTCTTGTTATGACCGCAGAGATTTATTTGCATTCTTCCCTTGTGTAACTGACATTGTTTTGTCCCTTGGCAAACTTCTCTTGTGTGTGTGTGTGTGTGAGAGAGAAAGAGAGATTGCGTGACACAAGAGCTGAGTGAACAATGACATCCCCTTTTCTTTGAGGTCCTGAAAATTTGTAAACACTGCCACAGCAGCCCACCCACCCCCCCAGGCTAATTTGGTGTTACATACAGTTTGATATCACTTTTGATCTTCTACGTGCCGTTCTTATGTATTAAAAAGTGCCTTTTGTTGATATGAGATCTGATCTCTTTTCCTTTCCTTCCTCTTATTTTCTTTAAAGAAGAACAATTAAAGACTCCGTCCTTAGTCTTCCCTAGATTTTTTTTTTTCCTCTTTGTGCTCTGATTTTATTTTATTTTTTTAAATTCTCCCTCTTGGCTAAAAAGGAGAAAAACTGGCCAATGTTGCTTCCAAAGTGGATAATATGAGACTTCCTTGACAAGTTTTGAAAATGTGAATAGGAGAAAACTATGCGAAGACTTTAGGAAAAAGGGTGGGTCCAATTGTCAAATCCAAATGGAACAGATGTTGTTCGTATACTTGTGTAATGTTATTTCTGTTTCTGCAGTCTTGTGGGCTGGTTTCCTTTAGTAACTTCACCCTCTTTCTTAGACCTTCAGGATAATATTGTATTATATTATTGACAAAGCAAGTTACCCATTTTCTTTAACTTATTTTGATTATATCCCACTAAATCCAGTGGGTTTTATTTCAAGTAGATAAGATGAGATTGAACTGTCAGATAACTGCTTTACAGATTGTCCTCGAGTTACAGCTCCAGAAATCATGGGCGCTCAATCACTAGAAGCTTTAAAGAAGAGACTAGACAATCACTTGTCTGAGATGGTATAGGTTCTCCTGTTTGAGCAGGGGCTGGACTAGAAGACCTCAAGGTCCCTTCCAGCTGCTGCTGCTATTATTATTATTATTATTATCATCATCATCATCATCAACAACAACAACAACAACAATAACTTAGCAACCAGGATGTAATTACGACAAGTGTAGCATCCTAGACTCATGTGCAAACTTCTTAGTCAGCTTCCAACAAGCAAAGTCAACCGGAGGGGGAGGGGAGCGGGAAGCTGGATTTGCTTAATGACCACAGGATTCACTTAATAACTGCAGTGATTCGCTTAACAAACGGTGGCATGAAAGGTTGTAAAATTGGGCACAACTCACTCAGCAACCCCCTTTGCTTAGTGACAGAAAATTCTGGTTCCAATCTTGGCTCCTAAAGTCGAGGGCTTCATTTATTTATTTAGGTCAGGGGTCTTAAACTTGGCCCCTTCATGACTTGTGGACTTCAACTCCTAGAATTCCTCAGCCAGCATGGGGGAACTATGGCCCTTTTATGACTTGTGGACTTCAACTCCCAGAATTCCTGAGCCAGCATGGGGGAACTTTGGCCCCTTCATGACTTGCGAACTTCAATTCCCAGAATTCCTGAGCCAGGATAGGGGAACTATTGCCCCTTCATGACTTGCGGACTTCAACTCCCAGAATTCCTCAGCCAGCATGGGGGAACTATGGCCCCTTCATGACTTGTGGACTTCAACTCCCAGAATTCCTCAGCCAGCATGGGGGAACTATGGCCCTTTTATGACTTGTGGACTTCAACTCCCAGAATTCCTCAGCCAGCATGGGGGAACTATGGCCCTTTTATGACTTGTGGACTTCAACTCCTAGAATTCCTCAGCCAGCATGGGGGAACTATGGCCCCTTCATGACTTGTGGACTTCATCTCCCAGAATTCCTCAGCCAGCATGGGGGAACTATGGCCCTTTTATGACTTGTGGACTTCAACTCCCAGAATTCCTCAGCCAGCGTGCCTGGCTGAGGAATTCTGGGAGTTGAAGTCCACAAGTCATAAAAGGGCCAGGTTTGAAGACCCCTGGTACAGTAGTCTCCTGCTTGTGTAGGAGGGTGGACTAGAAGATCTCCAAGGTCTCTTCCAAGTCTATTATTCTGTTATTCTACAGAATGTATAGCTGGGTTTGAAGTTTGTTTATGTCAGTGGCATTGCGGAAAAATTAAGCTATAGGTCATGTCTGTTCCAGCAGAAATCAGCAGGAATTCCTGCAATTACGTGGTTGGTTTAGCTTCAGAAGCTGGACTTGTGGTTTAAGAAACTGTGTGTAGAGCATTCCATGATGGTGGTGATGATAGTTTACACAGACTGAAAACTTAGCAGCTGCTGCAAGACATCGGCTAAACAGAAATGTGAATTTAGCTTCTCCCCCCCCCCCTTGACTTTGGTTGTGAGAAACTGGCTGGGACCCTGCAACTGTTGTAAATACCTCATTTCTCCAAAAATAGACCGGGTCTTATATTATTTTTTGCTCCAAAAGACGCATTAGGGCTTATTTTCCAGTTAGATCTTATATTCGGGAAAATACGGTACTATACGCGTGTGTCTGGCTGACGATCTTAACTGGGGCTTATTTTCAGGTTGAGTCTTATTTTTGGAGAAACCTGCTGGGTGCAAAGCACCCAAATTTTGATCCGATGACCCTAGGGATACTACGATGATCATTAACTGCAAAGGCTGGCTGTCAGTCACTTTTTTCAGTACCATTTTAACTTCAAACGGTTGCTAAACAAATGTTGGTAAGTTAAGGTCCACCTGTACATCAATGGGTCTTCAGGCAGTGTAACCCAGTGGGAAACCTTGAATTACACTCTTGATTTTTTTTTTCTCTCTGCCTTTTCCTTTGCTGGGGTTTTGAGATCAGTGTGCGGTGGCAGCCAAAAAGGCTAATATAATCCTGGCTTTGCTGGAAAACCAGCATTTACTCCCAGTTTTCAGTAAAACGTGCACCCATAGCAAGCTATTGATTCAGTTAACAACCACAGCATTTGCTTAATGGCTGCAGTGGTCGCTTTTTGCTTGGTGACCGCTGCCAAAAAGCCTGTAAAATTTTGTCAGCCACATAAGGGAATCCAAGTTAGGACCTGGTGGGCTAATTCCATAATGGTCCTAACTAGAGAACTGGCTGTAGAAGCTCCGCTCAGCTAGGCAAAATCAAGGAAGCAAGAACCCCAGAGATTTTAGGCAGCTATCTTGAATGCCTAATCTGGGGGTAAATACAGAAGGGTGAGGACAGTAAAAAGAATGGTCCAGCCTGAATTTATAGCGAGTTCATTAAGGCACCTTGAATGATGTGAAATGTTTCTTCTCAAATTTCTAATGTGTGGGTCGAGTTGCCATTTATGAAATTAACTGTTAACTGACTCACCTATTCCTAACTCTCACAGTCTGGTTTGGAAGCTTCACTGCTTCGGACAGGAAGGCGGTGCAGAGAGTGGTGAGGACGGTAGAAAAGATTATTGGCAGTTCCCTCCCTCCCATCCAGTACACGGCGTTCCTTGAGCAGGGTCTGTAAGATTGTCTGGGATGCTATACATCCTCTTCACGACCTGTTTTCCTTGTTATCTTCTGGGAGGAGGGGGCTTTGTAGTATCCGAAGCAGAACGTTTGGGATGAAGCCATAGTTTCATTCCATACAGCATTAACCTTGTGAACTCTAAAGCTTCCTCCTTCCATTATATATTCAAGATGGACAGTGATTAATGTTTATATGTTACTTATATGTAAGGGTGTAGGTCTATACATATATTGTATATAGTGTGTTTAAATGTGTGTTATGTATGCGTACACTTTGAGAGGAAGCAACTAAATTTCATTTTTAATGTGCTGCCCCCCTCGAGCTGGGTGCAGGGTTAAGAGAGCAGAACAGCCAAGTTTGCAACCAACATACACACACACGTATATACACACAGAGCTACGTTATTAAGCAGAGAAAGGGTAGGAGAAAACGTATGTATACAGTATTGTGAACTCTAAAACTTCCTCCTTCCATTATGTATTCAAGATGGACAGTGATTAATATTTGTATGTTACTTATATGTAAGAATGTAGGTCTACACATATGTTGTATATAGTATGTTTAAATGTGTGTTATGTATGCGTACACTTTGAGAGGAAGCAACTAAATTTCATTTTTAATGCGCCATTGTGTCCACAGTAAAAATGGCAATAAAGGTTATCTCTTTATATCTATCTATCTATCTATCTATCAACTATCTATCTATCTTGTATTAGTCGGGGAAAGGAGGATAGTCCCTATAGGTAGTCTTTGACTTACAAATGTTCACTTAGTGACTGTTGGAAGTTACAACAACACTGAAAAAAAAGTGAGTTATAAATGTTTTTCATGCTAAGAATAGTTGTGGCATCCCCATAGTCATCTGATCAAAATTTGGATGCTTGGCAACTAGTTCCTATTTATGATGGTTGTGGTGTCCCGGGGTCATGTTATCTCCTTTTGCTACCTTTTTCCTTCTATTTTCCCTACAGTAACAACTCTGTGAGCTGACTTGGGCTGAGAGTGAGTGACTGGCCCAAAGTCACCCAGCTGGCTTTCATGGCTAAGGCAGGATTAGAACTCAGTCTCCTGGTGCTTGGCCCAAGGTCACCTGGCTGGTTTTATTGACAAAGGTGCGACTAGAACTCTCAGTCTCCTGGTGTTTGGTCTCCTAGTATTTGGCCCAAGGTCACCTGGCTGGTTTTATGCCTAAAGTGGGATTAGAACTCACCATCTCCCGGTGAGTCACTCAGATGACTTTTATCCCTAAAGCAGGACTAGAACTCATTGTCACCTGGTGATTGGCCTAAAGTCACGCGGACCGCTTTGATGTCTAAGGAGGAACTAGAACTGCCAGCCACCTAGTTTCTAGGCCAGCATCTTGACTAATCCACCAAACTGGCTGTTATAATGAGTTTATCAAGGTTGAGACTTTAGAAATGATACGAAACATTGCTTCCCAAGGTTCTCATCGCCTTCTCTGGGTTTCCAATTATGCGATAAAGTATTAGCTGATTTGATTTCTATCTCTTGACTGTTTATGTCAGGGGTAGGCAACCTTGGCTCTTTTATGACTCGCGGACTTCAACTCCCAGAATTCCTGAGCCAGCACGAGGGAAACTTTGGCCCCTTCATGACTTATGGTCTTTAGTTCCCAGAATTCCTCAGCCAGCATGGGGGAACTATGGCCCCTTCATGACTCATGGACTTCAACTCCCAGAATTCCTGAGCCAGCATGAGGAAACTTTGGCCCCTTCATGACTTGTGGACTTCAACTCCCAGAATTCCTGAGCCAGCATGGGGGAACTATAGCCCCTTCATGACTGGTGGACTTCAACTCCCATAATTCCTGAGCCAGAATGGGGGAACTATAGCCTCTTCATGACTGATGGACTTCAACTCCCAGAATTCCTGAGCCAGCATGGCTCAGCTTGGAAACCTCTCCCTTTCCCCTCAGCATGGCTGGCTCAGGAATTCTGGGAGTTGAAGTCCACGAGTCATAAAAGAGCCAAGGTTGCCCTGATTTATGTCAACTTCCTTTTTTTCCTCCCTTCTCAATCTCCCTACAGTCTCTCCCCATTGCTTGCTGCTTGAAGCAGCCAGGAAAGAAAAGTCTCTTTTTCAGCTTTTTTCCCCTTTTCACGGAGATCTAGCTTCCCTGTTTTCATCCCCAGTCCCAAGGATGCGGACTAATTTATGCAGCTTTGCAGGTTTTTGCAGCGCATGGAAATCTCCGGTTGGAAATTGCTGCACCATTCAGTTCTTAGAATAGCTCAACAGGATTGGAGCCATTTAAAGAAGGGGGTACGATAGGCAAATTGTTCGGATTCCAGATGCAAACTCCCCCCCCCCCTAGGGTCTCCGCCTTCTCTGCCCCTCCTTTCATGATGCAATCTGTTCCATTTTGACCCTGGAAAATGCCCAATTGGCTCAGGAGAGTCAAGCGCTGTTCTCTAGACAAATCTTTAATTTTTTTTTTAGGCTCTGGCATTGCAATTTAGCTGCTGCAGAAAGCTTCACGTGGCACAACTTTGCGGAATGCATACGGGGGCGCTGGTCTGCTGCCCCCCTCGAGCTGGGTGCAGGGTTAAGAGAGCAGAACAGCCAAGTTTGCAACCAACATACACACACACACGTACATACACACAGAGCTATGTTATTAAGCAGAGAAAGGGTAGGAGAAAACGTATGTATACAGTATTAACCTTGTGAACTCTAAAACTTCCTCCTTCCCTTACGTATTCAAGATGGACAGTGATTAATATTTATATGTTACTTATATGTAAGAATGTAGGTCTACACATATGTTGTATATAGTATGTTTAAATGTGTGTTATGTATGTGTACACTTTGAGAGCAAGCAGCTAAATTTCATTTTTAATGTGTGCCATTGTGCCCACAGGAAAAAATGATAATAAAGGTTATCTATTCTATTCTATTTTATTCCATTCCATTCCATATTTTCTATTCTGTTCTGTTCTGTTCTATTCCTGTTCTGTTCCATTCCATTCCATTCCCTATTCTATTCTATTTTATTCTATTCCGTTCCGTTCCATTCCATTCCATTTCATATTTTCTATTCTGTTCTGTTCTATTCCTGTTCTGTTCCATTCCATTCCATTCCATTCCCTATTCCATTCCATTCCATTCCATTCCATATTTTCTATTCTGTTCTGTTCTATTCTATTCTTGTTCTGTTCTATTCTTGTTCTATTCCTGTTCTGATTCTATTCTATTCTATTCCATTCCATTCCCTATTCTATTCTATTCTATTCTATTCTATTCTATTCTATTCTATTCTATTCTATTCTATTCTATTCCATTCCATTCCATTCCATTCCATTCCATATTTTCTGTTCTGTTCTATTCCTGTTCTGTTCCATTCCATTCCCTATTCTATTCTATTCTATTCTATTCCATTCCATTCCATTCCATTCCATTCCATATTTTCTATTCTGTTCTATTCTATTCTATTCTGTTCTGTTCTGTTCTGTTCTCTTCTGTTCTGTTCTGTTCTATTCTTGTTCTGTTCTATTCTTGTTCTATTCCTGTTCTGATTCTATTCTGTTCTGATTCTGTTCTATTCCATTCCATTCCATTCCCTATTCCATTCCATTCCATTTCATTCCATTCCATATTTTCTATTCTGTTCTGTTCTATTCTTGTTCTATTCCTGTTCTATTCTATTCTATTCCATTCCATTCCATATTTTCTATTCTATTCTATTCTATTCTATTCTATTCTATTCTATTCTATTCTATTCTATTCTATTCTATTCTATTCTATTGGAGTGATCTAAGGGAGCCTCTCGAATAACGACTTTGAACAATCACTAAATGAATTGTTACAAGTCGAGGATGACGTGCATCCTTAGACAAGCTCAGGGGAGCCGGCGCTACCCCCCCTGGTGCCGGTTTTCTCTTTGCAAGAACTTCTAGAGTGAGCGTCAAAATGCTGAATATCCCGTGTGCTTTTAGTACGGTGTATTTAATGGAGTTCTGTGGAGGCGAGAAGGAGGAAAGTTGACCCAAAAAGACTTTTTGTGCTTAAGGAGGTGTGTTTGCCTGTTGCCTGGTTGCAGAGGCAAGCAAATCCTGCCTTGCATTTTGATGAAACGGCCTGATTCACCTCTTTTTTTGATGCCAAGGACATAATTGGACCAGAGACTTTCAGCAAGCAGGGCTGCCAGTCTCCCACCTATTGTGGCCCAGTTTCTGCTTCTGAGCCTAACCCAGCTTTTTAGGGTTCTTAATGAGTATAATAATAATAATAATAATAATAATAATAATAATAATAATAATAGTAGTAGTAGTAGTAGTAGTAAAGTTGGAAGGGACCTTGGAGGTCATCTAGTCCAACCCCCTGCTCAGGCAGGAAACCCTATATACCATTTCGGACAAATGGCTACCCAGTCTCTTCTTAAAAACTTCCAGTGTTGGAGCATTCACCGCTTCTGGAGGCAGGTTGTTCCACTGGTTAATTGTTCTCACTGTCAGGAAGTTTCTCCTTAGTTCTAGGTTGCTTCTCTCCTTGATTCATTTCCATCCATTGCTTCTTGTCCTGCTTTCAGACATTTTGGAAAATATGGACTCTTTGATGGAAGAGCTTGGATTGAATCAAACAAGGAGTAGAGCTGAAAGGTAGTTCTTGACATACGACCTTAATAGCCCAAATTTCTCTTGCTAAGTGAGTTTTGCCCCAATTATATGTACAGGTAATCCTTGAATTACCGCCACAATTTTGAGTCCAATGTTTTTGTTTCTACGTTGAACTGTTGTTATTTGAGTTTTTGCGCCATTTTGCAACCTTTCTTGCCACAGTTGTTAAGTGAATCACTGCCTTTGTTAAGCTAGTAACATCGTCGTTAAGCGAATCTGCTTCCTCCGTTGACTTTGCTTGTCGCAAAAGGGGATCAGATGACTTTGGGACACTGCAACCATCATAAATAGAACTGGTTGCCAAGCGTCAGAATTTTGATCACGTGATCGTGAGGCCGGCGCAGCAGTCGTAAGTCTGAAAAACGGTCATAAGTCGTTTTTTTCAGTCCTGTTGTAACTTCTAACAGTCACTAAACAAATGGCTGTAAGTCAAGGATTACCTGTATTGAAAAGCTGGAGTTCCACGATCTGATCTCTGTCTTGCCTTTTTCGCGCTTTTTATTTCAAAACAGAACCGTTGGAATGAACCAGCAGATATATTTTTTTAAATATGTATGTATGTAGGTCTTTGGTTATTCGGGTTTTCTCCCACGTAAAATTGGAAGTGTCTTGGTGACGTTTAGACGAAGTCCCATTCGTCATCTTCAGGCTGGTGTTTTCGGCTTCGTGAAGCACGAAGCCGAAAACACCAGCCTGAAGATGACGAATGGGACTTCGTCTAAACGTCACCAAGACACTTCCAATTTTACGTGGGAGAAAACCCGAATAACCAAAGACCTACATACAAACACCCGCAAAAACCTCAGAAAACATATATATATATAATTAGTTTCTATAATTCCGTAATCCACATAGTCGCTTTCCTTGATTTTCTCTTCTTCTGATAATATTCTCATTTAGCAACTTTAAATTAGCACATTTCTTAGTATTTTAATAGATAAACCATTGAATATAAACATTTTTCTAGTATTTCTACAAATAACCACCACATCAATGTGAAGCTTTTTTTCTAATTAATCATCTTAATCCCCTTATCGTCCTGTTTTTAAAGTTGTTATTTAAATCTATTTTCCCCACAATGTTCAAAAACACTTTTTACCTGTTAAGATTTTCTTAAGAGTTAATTACAGTGAAGTATTTAAGTTTTTTTCCTCATACAAGCCATCCCAACAATATCACAGGAGATTTTTTTTTTTAATCCAGCTTGATTTGCAACTTTATTTGACTAAGCCCCTCCTGGACACACAATGATTTCTTTGCATGCGTGTGCAGACTGCTGATGGGGCTGGTCCAAGGGGTACAATATATGGGAAGTATAGGCAGCGATAATTACTTATTAAAAGATTTATCATGCTATCAGCTGTTGGAGAGTAAATAGAGCCTTTATCTCCTTCGTCCTTATGCAACCTTGAGCAAAAAATATGCTTTCTTTCCCCTTGCTTTGCCAACATTGGAACTGCGAGGAGAGAGCAGAGTAAGCTTCTGACACGTCATAAAATAGAGGTATTGGGTGGCATTTGTTGGCAATACAGATATATCCTTTAGTTTTGGTGGCAGAGGGCAACAGAGTTTGCTGTGACCCTCTTCCAGAGGTTTCATCCACACGGTTTCCTGGTGGTCTCCTTTCCATGGCAAAATCTTTCAGATTCACCTAGGCCAGGGGTAGGCAACCTTGGCTCTTTTATGACTCATGGACTTCCATGACTCCCAGAATTCCTGAGCCAGCATGGCTCAACTTGGAAACCTTTCCCTTTTCCCTCAGCATGGCTGGCTCAGAAATTCTGAGAGTTGAAGTCCACGAGTCATAAAAGAGCCAAGGTTGCCTACCTCTGACCTAGGCGCTGCCTTTTTAATTTGCAAAGATTTATAAACAATGGATACCCACACAACTTTTTATGCTGGTCCATGAGTGTAATACAGGCAGTCCTCAACTTATGACAATTGAGCCCAAAATTTCTGTGGCAAAGCGAAAGTTGTTGTGAATTTTGCCCCATTTTACGACCTTTCTTTCCACAGTTGTTAAGCAAATTGCCACAGTTGTTAAGTTAGTTGCATGTGTTGAAAGAAAAGTCTTCATCATGGTCCAGTCCAAGCCGGGGATAAACAACATGGCGACTGCTTTAGAAAGAAGGTTGCAGTTTATTGAAGAGCCAGATAGAAAGATGGTTCTGGCAGGAAAGAGGAGAGAAAAAAGGGCTGAGCACATGTGGGATTTGGGTTTTTATACCCTCTGGAGCCTTTTGTTTGGAGTTGCTTCCTGTTCCTGTGGCATGAACTTTGACCTGAGTCTGAGTGTGCTTTCCTGGTATTCTGATGGTGATGGGTTAGTTCTATTATGACCAAAGGTCATATCCTGCTTCCCTGGCGCTGGGACTAATGCTTCTTAGAGTTTGGGTGGGGTATGCAGATTTTAGGTGTCTTTGTCTTCCTAAGCTTCTAGCTCCAACTTTCCTGATAATTTACATCTGCATTTGTACAGAACTGGCTTCTACTTGGGGGAGGGAGACCTGGGGCTATCAAGGAAAACTGGGCATGCTTTTCTGTCTCTTTAAGATTCTTGGAGGAAATATAATTTTCTGCCCTTTTAATATTTCCTTCTCTGGGGGGCTAACTTCCCACACATGGTTGTTAAGTGAATCTGGCTTCTCCACTGGGAGAGGGTTGCGAAATGTGATGACATAACCCCGGGACCCTGCAACCGTCATAAATATGAGTCAGTCGCCAAATGTCTGAATTTTGACCAGGTGACCACGGGGAGGCTGCAACAGTCGTTAAGTGTGAAAAACGGTCATAAATCACTTTTTTCAGCACTGTTGCAACTTTGGTCATTAAATGAATAGTTGTAAGGGACGGACTTACCTGTAAATGTCAGGTAATCAAATGTCTATATCTTCCACAAGGGGGCGAAGTTCCCCAGAAAGATTATAAGGAAAATATTAATTATCCAAAAGTTTCACCCAGGATGAAAGATTGGGCCAGGATTTGCAAAAGGAAGAGGTGGTTTCATTAGCCAGCATACTAATCCATCCCGGGACAATATCTTTAACCCAATCAAGCAAGGAAAATCTGCCTGTCCCAGGTTCTTGGGAAGGACTTGATAGGCGGACAAAAATGCCAGATCCAGTCTGACTGTAGGATGAGCTAAAAGTAATAATTCATGCGACTTTAAACATGTCGCATTAATAAAACATGCTGCACATAAAATAGAATAAGCCCAGTTTTAAAAAAAAAACACCTGTCCAACTCACTGAAACGAGTTAAAACTAAATTAGAATTAAAATATTCCAAATGGGACATGGCCCTAGGTTCACATATAACAGGATTTCCCCCCCCCCCGAGTTTTCAAGCCACAGTTTGGCTTGTTTTAACTGTGGCTTAATGCAATATTTGAGCGTAGCAGTGTGCAATGTAGAATAGAGACAGGAAGGGTGCTAGACAAAATTCCTTTAAACCCGAGGCCAAATATTGGAGCCTTGATAGAGAAATCTGTCTTTTTGATGTCCAGGCTGACCTTGTAGATAAACTGGGAAGCCTCAAAACATCAGAGCCATGGACCCTTTCTAAGAGTTGAAGAACTTCTGATCTTTAGGAAAGAGGCCAAGGGGGGGGGGTAGGGTGTTGTACAAACCTCTTTTTCAAGAAAACTGGGAAACAAGACTAGGTTCTGTGCTCTACCATAAATACCAAAG
This sequence comes from Crotalus tigris, assembly GCF_016545835.1. Classification (NCBI taxonomy): domain Eukaryota; kingdom Metazoa; phylum Chordata; class Lepidosauria; order Squamata; family Viperidae; genus Crotalus; species Crotalus tigris. Next base: position 144,664 of record NW_024097630.1, read on the forward strand.
CCGTGCCTTTGAATCTCTGGAACATAACAAAATACCCATTTCCCAGAACAGAACACTGAAGAGTTAAACTGAAGAGCCCAAGAAATGGATAACAGGGAAGGAAAGAAGTTGGGCTTTGCCTTCCTTCCTTCCTTCCTTCCTTCCTTCCTTCCTTCCTTCCTTCCTTCCTTCCTTCCTTCCTTCCTTCCTTCCTTTCCCTCTCCCTCTTTGTTTTCCTTCCTTCCTTCCTTCCTTCCTTCTTCCTCCCTCCCTCTCCCTTTTTGTCTTCCTTCCTTCCTCCCTCCCGCTTTGCCTTCCTTCCTCCCTCCCTCCCTTCCTTCCTTCCTTCCTTCCTTCCTTCCTTCCTTCCTTCCCCTCTCCCTCTTTGTTTTCCTTCCTTCCTTCCTCCCTCTTTGCCTTCCTTCCTTCCTTCTTCCTTCCTCCCTCCCTCTCCCTTTTTGTCTTCCTTCCTCCCTCCCTCCCGCTTTGCCTTCCTTCCTTCCTTCCTTCCTTCCTCTCCCTCTTTGTCTTCCTTCCTTCCCCTCTTTGTTTTCCTTCCTTCCCCTCTTCCTTTTTGTTTTTCTTCCTTCCTTCCTCCCTCTCTCCCTCTCTTTTTTCCTTCCTTCCTTCCCCTCTCTTTGTTTTCCTTCCTTCCTCTCTCCCTTTGTTTTTCTTCCTTCCTTCCTCCCTCTCCCTCTCCTTTTTCCTTCCTTCCTTCCTTCCTTCCTTCCTTCCTTCCTTCCTTCCTTCCTTCCTTCCTTCCCCCTTTCCCTTTGTTTTCCTTCCTTCCTTCCTTCCTTCCTCCCTCCCTCCCTCCCTCCCTCCCTCCCTCCCATCTACAACTTAAAAGTTGCTGAGGTTGAGAAACACCTAAAAACAGGGAAGGGGTTTTGATCATACAGTTGCAATTGCCATCTTTTTTGAGTCCCTCGCCTGCAGATAAGCCGTATCACAAGGAAATATTTGAATGGTTTATTCTTAGCCCGTCTGTCAGTCAATATAACAACTATTACGAATTTGCAAATCTCACAGCTCCCCATCACACGCCTGCCCAGCTCTTCCACCTGCATTAAGAAGGAAGATCTTTCCCACCAACCTCTCCATTTCGCCTTAGAAAAACCCAAAAAAGGTCTCTGTGGCCAGCCTTAATCTTTTTCTCATTAAGTTTCCATTTTAAAATCAATTTTTTAAAAGTGCCCTCTAATTAACTGGTTGCCGAAAAAGGCTTCGCTTTTCAGGCCATTTTAAAACTCAAAAGAGGAAAGACGACAGAGTAAAATGAAACAAGGAACCAAATACGTTTTTCTTCCTTGGAGCTTCTTCACCCTTCTGCTTTCTTTGCAAACATAAGCAGATTTTATTAAAACAATAACTCAAAAGCAGTGGTTAATCAGGCAATATATCTTTAAATAGGCAACAGCTCCAGAAATTACCCAGATAAATATTGCAAACATTTTGGAGCCCTCCATAGAAGTAAAATAAGCTTTCAAAGGAAAAAAAGGAAATAGATATAAATTTAGATTAAAAAATGGATAATCAAAGAGTGATTTTTTTAAATTTCATTTCTCTTACAGGATTTCTATCATATGACTTTGTGCTCTGTACACATGAGCAAACAACTGGTTTGAAGCCCAATTAGACATAGCAGAGCAAACCAACATTACTAAAGATCAGTGTTTCTCAACCTTGGTCACTTTAAGCTGTGTGGACTTCAATTCCCAGAATTCCCCAGCTAGCTGTGCTGGGAGTTGAAGTCCACACAGCTCAAAGTGATCAAGGTTGAGAAACACTGCTATAAATAATATACAGATATCCCTCCACCCCAGTGTTGTTGTTGTTAGTTGTGAAGGTTGAAGACCCATTGTGACCCCATGGACAACGTTCCTCCAGGCCTTCCTGTCCTCTACCATCTTCTGGAGTCCCTTGAAGTTCACTCCTACTGCTTCAGTGACTCCATCCAGCCACTTCATTCTCTGTCGTCCCATTCTTCTCTTGCCCTCCATCTTTCCCAGCATCAGGCTCTTCTCCAGTGAGTCCTTCCTTCTCATTAGGTGGCCAAAGTATTTGAGTTTCAACTTCAGGATCTGGCCTTCTAAAGAGCAGTCAGGGTTGATCTCCTCTAGGACTGACTGGTTTGATCGCCTTGCAGTCCAGGGGACTCTCAGGAGTCTTCTCCAGCACCAGAGTTCAAAGGCCTCCATTCTTTGGTGCTCAGCCTTTCTTATGGTCCAACTTTCACAGTCATACATTGCAACTGGGAAAACCATGGCCGTGACTATACTATATGCACTTTTGTTGGCAGGATGGGATTCAAATATGTGAACAACCGGTTCTCTGTGTGGATGCCGCTTCCGGAAGTCCATTCTGGGCCTGAGCAACAAAAAAAATAGCTACTGGTTCTGCCAAAGTGGTGCGAACCAGCTGAATCCCACCACTGCCCCACCCCAGTCTTACATATACGATTTCAGAAGGACAATGTCAGCTGCCATCTCATGCTTGCTTGTGCTTCGCTGATATGCGGTGAGAGTCTGCCATGAACTACTAGGGCAGACATGTCAAACACAAGGCCCAGGGGCTGGATGCGGCCTGTGAAGTGGTTTCATGTGGCCCGCGAAGCCATCCTGGAAACAGGGAACGGCCCCTGCTGCCTTGCCCTGGTCCAGGCCGGCTTGTAGCCAGTGTACAATTTTGTGGTGGCCATCTTGGCACTTGCCCCGGTCCCACCCCCTTCTGCCAGAGACCCTCAGATCTGTCCCACTCCTGCCCCCACAGGCCCCCTTGACACGAATGATGTAGAACTGGCCACGCCCACCCAGTAGGCCACACCCACTCCTTCCACGCACACCCAGTAGGCTGTGCCCACTCTGGCCACACTCAACCGGCCCCCCCAAGGGAACCGCAATGCTGATGTGGCCCTCAGTGAAATTGAATTTGACACCCCTGTACTAGGGAGAAGTGGGATGAAGGGAGATATGCTTGGGAAAGCGAAAGTAGTTGCTGTGTCTTCTTGAGAAGCTGCTTCAAGGTTGCCTAGCTGGAAGAAGGAGGGAGAAGCATACCAGAGCACACCTGGCTGGCCGTTAGAAAAACAGCTTGCAGGGTTTTAATTGGTCACCTTAGGGTGGGAAATGAAAGACGGGAAAGGAGGGTAAAGTGTATAACCTATGCATTTTGGTGGGCAAGTCTCAGTTCTGGCTACGCATTACTGCAAGACACTTGACCTCTAATAAACATATACTTTTCTCAGCGAATGGAGCCAAGGGATGTTTTCTACCTAGAGGTTTAAGTTTGCGGCAGGTGTGACAGACAATTCAGTGATGGAACAGAAGCGAAGGAAAAAGAGAACATTCCTGGGGGGGAAATGTGTTGAAATGGTGCCTTTGGTTTGAAAAGACGGGCCGAGGAGAGAGGGAAGGCGGGAAGGATAATGAAATGAGGAAGGCAGGAAGGCAAGAAGGATAATGAGATAAGGGAAAGAAAGTAAAGGAGAGGAAAGGAAATGAGAGGAAATGAGAGGCAAGGAAACGAGGAAAGGAAAGGAGAGGAAAATGTATGGGAGGGAGGGAAGAAGGAAGGAAAGAAAGAAAGAAAGAAAGAAAAAGAAAGAAAGAAAGAAAGAAAGAAAGAAAGAAAGAAAGAAAGAAAGAAAGAGAGAGAGAGAGAAATAAATGTGGGCTGATCAGTTGCAACAGAGGGATCGGCAAACCGCTGCTCCCTGTGCCAAACATCCCAGAACTGTGGTTTACCCTAAGCATGGCATCATGCCCCATTGCAAACAGGCCTTCTGTTTCATTTGCTTCCCAGGATTCTTGTGAAGGTAAAATGCCAGCATCGGCTGGCTGAGGCAACCTCTCCCTAAAAAAGAAAAAAAGATAGAATCCATCTCCTCAGTTTGCAGCCAGAAAGCAATACAGCCCACAGTGGTCATTCTGGGGGCTGAAGAAGCCCCCATATTTTCAAGCTGCGAAAGCTGAGGAAAACACCGGCCTAGGCAATTTCCTGAGGACTCCTCCCTAACTAGTAAAGAAACGGTTTTGAGGTCGGCTGTGGATGAATCCTGCTGAGACTGGATTCTGGACTGAATTCTCTGGGCGAGGACTGAGACGCTTGAAGGCCGAGGCCCTGTTTGCGTCCCTCTATCACAGTGTTTCTCAACCTTGACAATTTTAAGGCATGTGGACTTCAACTCCCAGAATTCCACAGCCAGCATTGCTGGCTGTGGAATTCTGGGAGTTGAAGTCCACATGCCTTAAAATTGTCAAGGTTGAGAAACACTGCAAGTCTGTCAGCTGATGAGGCGATTCGCCTGACAAGCACTTTGAGATAAACGCTAAAAGGAATGCCTTACTCACAGCAAAGTGTTCTGCGGCTCAGTGGCATGCTTCTAATGCAGAATGTAGATAAATAGTAAGCCAAACGAATGTGTGCGTGTGTTTCTAGAAGTCCTCGACTTACAACAGTTCGTATAGTGACCGTTCAAACTTACAACGGCAACGAAAAAAGTGACCATTTTTCACACTTAACAATGGTTGCGGCATCCCCATGGTCATGCAACCAAAATTCGGATGCTTGGCAACGGACTCATATTTATGATGGTTGCAGCGTCCCGGGGTCATGTACAGGTAGTCTTCGACTTACGACAGTTTGTTTAGTGACCATTCAAAGTTGCAACGGCACTGAAAAAAGTGACTTAGAACCAATAATAATGATGATGATGATGTTGGACGGGACCTTGGAGGTCATCTAGTTCAACCCCCTGCTCAAGCAGGAAACCCTATACCATTTCAGACAAATGGCTGTCCAGTCTCTTCTTAAAAACTTCCAGTGTTGGAGCATTCACTGCTTCTGGAGGCAGGTTGTTCCACTGGTTAATTGTTCTAACTGTCAGGAAAGTTCTAGGTTGCTTCTCTCCTTGATTAGTTTCCATCCGTTGCTTCTTGTCCTGCCTTCAGGCACTTTGGAGAATAGCTTGACTCCCTCTTCTTTGTGGCAACCCCTGAGATATTACCGATTAGTGAGAATATAATACATTATGGAAACAGCAGTCATTCATTATTTGGCTTTTTGGGATCGTAAAACATTTGCCTCTCTCTGTAGCCAAAGTCGTAATGGAAGCTTGTTTTCATCTGGGTTCCGTTTCATTATTGTTGAGGGGGAAATTCCAGCTTCACCAAATCTAATTATTAGTGTACTTTTCCATGCTTTTAACTTAGGAAAGGATAGAAATCTGGGTTTTAAGTTGCCGAGAGCACCGAAATCTCTTCTATATAGAAAATATCTAGATATTATTGGGAATAAGTAATTGGAGAGGACCCATTACCAATCCCCGTTGCTTGAACATAGAAAACGACGGATAACCCACCTTTCTCTAGGTCTGCTTCTTCAACCGCCTCAACTTTAAGCCGTGTGGACTTCAACTCCCAGAATTCCCCCAGCCAGCATGCTGGCTGGGGGAATTCTGGGAGTTAAAGTTCCCACATATTAATACTGTATCCAGTTTGGGTCACCATGATGTAAAAAAGATGTTGAGACTCTAGAACAGTGATGGTGAACCTTTTAGAGACCAAGTGCCCCAAAACCGCCACCCACCCCCGTCCCCGCTCCGGCCTGCCCACTGGGCCACCCACCACCTCCACAGCCCGCCACAGATCACCCAGGCAGCCCAGCAGCGCCATGGCAGCCACGCCCTCCGCCCATGCCCCGCAGCATCATCTGCACACAACAGGGCGCAAGGGCAGAGTCTTGTCCCTGCTGCCTGGCTACCATGTCCTTGGCTGCACTGCTTCGCGTGGGCTGCGCCCAGGGGTGACTCTCCTCAGGGGTGGCTGGTGGTGAGGAGGGGGCCGTGGGAGGAGGCAGGGCTGGGGAGATGGTGCGTGTGCCCACAGAGAGGGCTCCGAGTGCCGCCTTTGGCACCTGTGCCATAGGTTTGCCACCACTGGTCTAGAAAGAGTCCAGAGAAGAGCAACAAAGATGATTAGAGGACTGGAGGCTAAAACATACAAGGAATGGTTGCTGGAATTGGGTATATCTAGTTTAATGAAGAGAAGGGCTAGGGGTGACATGATAGCAGTCTTCCAATATCTCAAGGGTTGCCCCAAAGAAGAGGGAGTCAAGCTATTCTCCAAAGCGCCTGAAGGCAGGACAAGAAGCAACGGATGGAAACTAATCAAGGAGAGAAGCAACCTAGAACTAAGGGGAAACTCCCTGACAGTGAGAACAATTAACCAGTGGAACAACCTGCCTCCAGAAGCGGTGAATGCTCCAACACTGGAAGTTTTTAAGAAGAGACTGGACAGCCATTTGTCCGAAATGGTATAGGGTTTCCTGCCTGAGCAAGGGATTGGATTAGATGACCTCCAAGATCCCTTCCAACTTTATTATTATTGTTGTTGTTGTCAAGGTTGAGAAACACAATTCTGTGTATACTGAACTGGTCATTCACAAACGGTTTGAAGCTACGATGGAACCCCCTAAAAGGGACTTATAACTTGGTCTCAAGAGTTCTGACATTCTCTCTCTCTCTCTCTCTCTCTCTCTCTCTCTCTCTCTCTCTCTCTCTCTCTCTCTCTCTCACACACACACACACACACACACACACTTCTGCTACCATGTGATTGCATTTTGGGCACCGGGCAACTGGCACACCCTGATCATGTGCCTGCAATTGATGAAATTTTTGCCAGAAAATATTTGATTGCTGGCAGAAACCAGCCCATAGTTAACAACCCATAGTTAACGGGTTTGCTTAACAACTGCTGCAGCTGGATGAACTGCTGCGTTTGGTTAACCCAACTGCCACAAGCAAGATCATAAAAACGGGTCTGGTCACCTGGTGATCCACTTTACGACCTTCGTGAGTAATTGCTCAATTACGGTCATAACTCAAGGACTACCTGTAATTGGTACCATATTACCTCAGCCTCCTTAAGAGGCTATAATAAGAATTAGAATCAGCTTTCCTGCAGCTTGGTTCTATTACCTTGAACCTTAGGCGCTGAAATGATGGAAAGCAGGTCTTCACTGCCTTCTTTGGGATGTCCCTTCAGACGTACGAAAAGTGTGGTTGTGTTCCTCCTCAATCTTCTATTCTCCAGGTGAAACTACCCAACTCTTTCAGAGTCTCCTCATACAGTAGGTCATGGTTCTTAGTCATTCTATTGCTCTTCTCCCTGCCTCTTTCCCCCATTTTCTCTCTCTCTCTCTCTCTCCCTCTTTCCCTGCCTCTTTCCCCCATTTTCTCTCTCTCTTTCTCTCTCTCTCTCTCTCTCCTTCTCCCTCTTTCCCTGCCTCTTTCCCCCATTTTCTCTCTCTCTCTCTTTCCCTGCCTCTTTCCCCATTCTCTCTCTCTCTTTCCCTGCCTCTTTCCCCCATTTTCTCTCTCTCTCTCACTCTCTTTCTTTCCCTGCCTCTTTCCCCATTCTCTCTCTCTCTCTCTCTCTCCCTCTTTCTTTCTTTCCTCCCTTCCTTCCTTCCTCTCCCTCTCATCCATACACCTTCCTTCCTTCCCCTGTCCCTCTCATCCATACTCCTCCCTCCCTCCCTTCCTTCTCCTCCCTCTCATGCATACACATTCCTTCCTTTCTTCCTCTCATCCATACTTCTTCCTTCCCCTCCCTCTCATCCATATACCTATCTTCCTTCCTTCTTCCCTTTCTCCCTCTCATCCACACTCCTTCCTTCCTTCCTTCCTTCCTTCCTTCCTTCCCCTCCCTCATCCACACCTTCTTTCCCCTCCCTCCCTTCAATACACCTTTCCTTCCCTCCCTCCCTCCCTCCCTCCCTCTCTCCCTCCCTCCCTCCCTCCCTTCCTTATCAGACAAGATGGACAGGGGAAACCTTTACTTTTACCTGGTCTAAATCCTTACAGGGCGGTGACCAGAATCAGATATATTATTTGAGGTGGGGTCTCACCAATCCTGCCTGCAGAAGTCTGCTTTTCTCCTTGTCCTGGGCCTCTGGAAGCCTTACTGTGGGCCTTCTGTTGTCCTAGCCAAACTGGAGCATTTGGACAACCTTGATGTGGCATTCCAGATGTATCTGCAGCAACCAGAGAATCCGGGTAAATATTTACACTGTGGAGAGGACATTCCATGTCTAATCTCCCTGGTCCCTTCCCGTACGTGACTGGCCTTTCTCTCTGTCTTCAGTTTCCCATAGATTAGCAACCAGCCATCTAATTTTTTCCCCCCTTCCTAATGTTTCTCACTCCCATCACCCTCACCCTCCCAGCCCGGAATTCTTTCCTCTGTGATACGCTGGTCACACGGAAGTCCTTATCGGCAGGAAGGAAAAGCTAGAAGGTCAGATTCACAAACGTCTTGAAAATGTCAGCTCTTGCAAGGTTACGAGGCTTCCAGGATTGCTGAGCCATTTTTCTCCCACGTCTTCTGGATGCGCAGAACAGCTGGCAGACCTATTACAATTTATGCATGTTAGAGATCAGCATCTTTGGTGTGTCTCCAGCCAGTTTGGAGAGAGGGAGAGAGAGAGAGAGAGAGAGAGAGAGAGAGCGAGAGAGCGAGCAGTGTGATGCTGGTGTGTTTGTTATAAGGAAGGCCATAAGCCGTGGTAATGTGGATTAATGAACAATTAATGAAAAATCACTAAAATAATGATTGTGTCTGCATAATTACTAGAATAATGCTGTGTTAGCAATATGTGACTAACCTAATGTGCATTACATTTGGATACAATGTATGTAGCAAAACACTCCATTGTATGCCTGTGAGAAACGGACCTAATGTATCACAATGTGTATTAGAATGTGTAGTCTTTTGTTCCTCAGAAAAAGAAAGTATAAAACTGAAGTCTGAACCCACCCTCGGGGTTCAGAATTGCTGGTTGCGATTGCTTCTGAACCTGCGCAATAAATCTCTCTGCTAAACCTTGCGTTTTCCACAAGAGTGGAGAGTGGGGTCTTCTTTGATTCAAGCTTCTGGTGAATTCCTTGGTTTCAAAAGTGGTTTGTAATGGCCTTATTCCAATATATTTTTCTTGACTTGCTGGTTTGACCCACAGATGTGTTCCCTGTTAAAAATTCTCTTCCAAGTACTAGCTTAGTCTGATCCAGGTTTAGCTAGAGCAGGGGTCTTCAAACTTGGCCCTTTTAAGAGGTGTGGACTTCAACTCCCAGAATTCCTCAGCCAGCATGCCTGGCTGAGGAATTCTGGGAGTTGAAGTCCACACCTCTTAAAATGGCCGAGGTTGAGTTAGCTTTTTCTGAGTTAGCATTATTTCCCCCTCACATTATGTCAGGAGTCTTCAAACTTGGCCCTTTTATGACTTGTGGACTTCAACTCCCAGAAGTCCTCAGCCAGGCACGCTGGCTGAATGAATGAATTCAGTTTGAATTGAATCATTGTCATTGTTAAGGGAGACACGTTATTGAGCGACTTCGGCTTCCCTCATTGTTTGTCGGAGGTCAACAGGGAAGGCCTCAATCACGTGACCCTGGGATGGTACCACCATGGTAAATACTTACCAGTTGCCAAGTGTCCAAATTTTGATGACATGACTGGGGATATGTGCGACGTGGCAAAAAAAAAAAAAAAAAAAAAAAAAAGCTCGTAAAATCAGGTGCAGCTCACTTAACCACTGCCTGGAAATTCTGCTCCCAATTCGTAAGTTGAGGACTGGCAGTACTGTTCTTGCTTACATTTTAATAAATATTGTAGCGTTGGAAGAAAGCCCCAATATCCAATGAACTTTGTTCTGTGCAGTTGAAGGAGCAAAGTCTGTTTGTCATCGAAAAAGCCACTGGAACTGTGACCTAATCATTTTGCTTCGAATCCTGTAACATTTCATAGATTCTCTGGCGTTTTTCTGTTAGGAAGCATTTAACCTATCTATCTATCTATCTATCTATCTATCTATCTATCTATCTATCTATCTATCTCCTTCTGGATTTCTTCAGTTCTCTTTTTCTTCTTTCCTTGCAGCTTGGTAAATGAGTATGGAAGATTATGACTTTCTCTTCAAAATAGTTTTAATCGGGAACGCTGGTGTGGGGAAGACCTGCTTAGTGCGACGATTCACACAGGTAAGATGTCAATCACCTTCCTTGTAAGATATTTCTGCATGTCAGGGAGAAAAGATTGAATGTGGCGTGACACCTCTCCCCCCCCCGAGGATTTGAGCCATTTGCTTTTGATGGGAGGTGATACCATATTTTATTTTATTATTTTATTGTTCTATTTTCTTATTTTATATTTTATTTTACTTTATTTATTATTTCCCAAAGGTGCTTTTTCAGAAAGCAACTGGACTTTCTTAGGGTTTTTTTTAAAAAAGACATTTTAGCTTCTCATCCAAAACATCTTCAAAGAAAAACAAGAAAATCCAGCTGCCTCTTGAAAAAGCACTTTGGGGACAGCCATGACTGAGAATCTCCATAGACTTGTTTTGTTTTGTTTTATTATTTTATTTTATTATTTTATTTTATTATTATTTAATTTAATTTAATTTTATTATTTTATATTATTTTATTTTATTTTACTTTATTTTATTTATTTTTCATTTTATTTCATTTCATTTTTTATTATTTCATTTTTATTTTATTTATTATTATTTCCCACCGTTATCTTTTTACAAAAATAACTCAAGGCAGCCAACATATCCAACACACCTTCCTCCATTGTTTTCCCCTCAACAATAACCCTGTGAGGTGGGGTTGGGCTGAGGGAGAGAGGGATTGACTGACCCCACGGTCGCCCAGCCGGCTTTCATGGCCAAGATGGGACTAGAATTCCCAGTCTCCCGGTTTCTGGCTAGAATATATACGCATCATTTAAAGGCTGCCTGCAAAACTTCCCTGAGGCACTGAATTAAAAAGTGACAGATTGTCAGGGCTTCTTCGTTAGTGTGAGATGGTAAATCCAGCTTTTGTAAATCACTTTCTGTGAACTGGTCTGTCATTGGCTTGCAAAAAAACCAAACATGTCTTAAACAGAATAATGATTGTCAGGTACGGATGTTTCTTGTTCAAGAGAAGATTTTCTGGTTTGTTAAACTAGAGTACAAGATAGTTGCTGACTTACAACCATTCCTTTGGTGACAGTTGAAAGGTACAATGGCACTGAAAAAAGGGACTGATAGCAATAGCAAGAGCACTTATATACAGCATTCTCTAAGTCAGGCATGTCAAACTCGCGACGTCATGTGACGTCACGCAACGTATCGGGCCGATTTTGCCATTGCTGGCAATGGGGTGGGCGTGGCTTCCATGTGACGTGTCTGACCCGTGGGCCGGCAGTTTGACACCCGTGATCTAAGTGGTTCTTGGCCCGCCCTCCCTCCCTTCCTTCCTTCCTTCCTTCCTTCCTTCCTCTCCCTCTCCCTTTGTTTTCCTTCCTTCCTCTCTCCCTCTTCCTCTCCCTTTGCTTTCCTTCCTTCCTTCCTTCCCTCTCCCTCTCCCTCTGGTTTCCTTCCTTCCTTCCTCTCTCCCTCTTCCTCTCCCTTTGCTTTCCATCCTCCCTTTCCTCTCCCTCTCCATTTTCCTTTCTTCCTTCCTCCCTTTGTTTTCCTTCCTTCCTCTCTCCCTCTCCCTCTTTCCTTCCTTCCTTCTCTCCCTCCCTTCCTTCCTCCCTCTCCCTCTCCCTTTATTTTCCTTCCTTCCTCTCTCTTCCTCTCCCTTTGCTTTCCTTCCTTCCTTCCTCTCTCCCTCTCCTTCTCCCTTCCTTCCTTCCTTCCTTCCTTCCTCTCTCCCTCTTCCTCTCCCTTTGCTTTCCTTCCTTCCTTCCTTCCCTCTCCCTCTCCGTTTTCCTTTCTTCCTTCCTCCCTTTGTTCTCCTTCCCCTCTCCCTTCCTTCCTTCCTTCCTTCCTTCCTTCCTTCCTTCCTTCCTTCCTTCCTTCCTTCCTTCCTTCTCTCCCTCTCCCTCTCCCTCTCCCTTTGTTTTCCTTCCTTCCTTCTCCCTCTCCCTCTCCCTCTCCCTCTCCCTTTGTTTTCCTTCCTTCCTGGCTGAAGAATTCTGGGAGTTGAAGTCCACAAGTCATAAAAGGGCCAAGTTTGAAGATCCCTGCATTAGAGCATCAATAATTAATACAGTTGCTCGCTCAGGTCCATTTGGAGATCGCAGCTGAAATGCAGAGGCTCCAGTAACCTCACAATCGCCCGTAACCTTTCAAGCAATCATTAAAACCCTTATTGAAAAAAACAAACAAGACCCTTCTGCAGAGAGAATTGATGCTTAAACCAGCTTCACCAAGCCTCCCGACAGTCAAGATGTTGTTAGGGCCTTTTAAAATTTTGATAGATCAGGCTCCAGGTATACAATCGTTCTGGGAAACTCTGGTGCCAACAGTCTGAAACCAGATTGAGGGGGGGGGGGAAAGCTTTTAAATATGACTTGGCTATTTTAGTGCAGCAGGAAAGTCCCAGTTGGTCTGAGGTAATATGTGAATGAACTAAGCCAGGGGTAGGCAACCTTGGCTCTTTTATGACTCATGGACTTCAACTCCCAGAATTCCTCAGCCAACCATGCTGGCTCAGGACTTCTGGGAGTTGAAGTCCACGAGTCATGAAGAGACTATAGTTCCCCCATGCTGGCTCAGGAATTGTGGGAATTGAAGTCCACAAGTCATGAAGGGGCTGTAGTTCCTCCATGCTGGCTGAGGAATTCTGGGAGTTGAAGTCCACGAGTCATGAAGGGACTATAGTTCCCCCATGCTGGCTCAGGAATTGTGGGAATTGAAGTCCACAAGTCATGAAGGGGCCGTAGTTCCCCCATGCTGGCTCAGGAATTGTGGGAATTGAAGTCCACAAGTCATGAAGGGACCACAGTTCCCCCATGCTGGCTCAGGAATTCTGGGAGTTGAAGTCCACGAGTCATAAAAGAGCCAAGGTTGCCTACCCCTGAACTAAGCGAACAAGCATGAGTACATTTTAGGACTTTTGATTTGCTTTTTTAAAATTCTTTCTTCTGCCCAAGACAATATACAGGTAGTCCTTGACTTACGACCACAGTGGAGCCCAAAATTTCTGCTGCTAAGTGAGAAAATTCTTGAGTGAGTTTTGCCCCATTTTATGACCTTTCTTACTACGAATGTTAAGTGAATCACGGCAGCTGTTAACTTAATAACACCGTTGTTAAGTGAATCTGGCTTCCCCATTGGCTTTGCTGGTCAGGTCACAGAAGGGGATCATGTGACCCCGGGACACTGCAACCGTCATAAACACTGGTCAGTTGCCAAGCGTCTGAATTTTGGTCATCTGGCTGTGGAGATGCTGGTCCAGTAAGTGCAACAAGTGTGATCAACGGTCATAAATAACTTTTTTCAGTGCTGTTGTAACTTTGAACAGCCACTAAATGAACTGCTGTATGTCAAGGACTACCTATACACAGGTAGTTCTTGACTTACAAAGTGTAATGGAGTCTGGAATACCCATTATGGGTCATGACAGTTATACATTGAGGCACCCATGTGACTGGACCCCCTTTTACAACTTTTTTTTTTTTTGCGGCAGTTGATAAGCAAGCACACCGTCATCCTAATCTTAATCCAACAATAAGCCTGTGAGGTAGGCTGGGTTGGTTGTCTGCCCCAAGTGCCCAAATTTTGATCACATGACCATGCAGATGTTGCGATGGACGTTAAGTGGGAAGACCAGTTGCAAGTCACTTCCCTCAGTGCCACGGTAACATCCAATGGATGCTGTAACGAATGGTTATAAATCAAAGACTGTCTGCATTGAGCTAATCCAAACTGAAACAATAACAGCAGGCCAAACCTTGCTCTAGAGCTGAAAGTGTTGTCTGAATATTTTATTTTCTTTGTTTGTTAAGGGGCTTTTCCCACCAGGCCAAGGAGCCACCATTGGGGTTGACTTTATGATTAAGACAGTGGAGATAAATGGCGAGAAAGTAAAGGTAAGTCCTTGCTGATAGTTTCTGCCTCGGCTTGGAATCTGCTTACGTTCCAAATGTGTAGTTGCAACTGAGGAGGAAGGTGTGTTGGATTAAGTTTGCCACCTTGAGTTATTAGTTAAAATAATAAACACTGGAAAGGAAAAGGGAGGGAGGGAGGAAGGGAGGGAGGGAGGAAGGACATGGAAAGAAGGAAGGAAGGAAGGAAAAAGATAAGAGAAAAAGCAAGCAAGCAAGGAAGGAAGGAAGGAGAAAAAAGAAAAAAGGAAGGAAAGGAAGGAAGAAAAAAGGAAGGAATGAGAAAAAGAAAGGAAACAGAAGGAAGGAAGGAAGGAAAAAGAAGGAGGAAGAATAGGAAGGAAGGAGAAGGAAGGAAGGAAGGAAAAGAAGAAGTGCTGGAGATTGTTGCTTTGTTCTCTTGGCTCTTTCAAGCTGATTATTTTCAGAACTTTGCCATTTTCAAAACTGATCTTCAGAAAATGTGTGTTCTTTTCTTTTTTCCTCGTCTCCATTTCTTTTGGTCTTGTGTCCTTTTAGAGCAGTGGTTCTCAACCTTTTTAATGCCGCGACCCCCAACCGGTCGTAAGTCGAGGACTACTCAAGTGGTGCAGCAGCGTTTGCAGAATGGGACTTTTGGTGGGCTCAGCAGGGCAGAGACAGCCTGGACAATTCCTATTGGCTTTTGAAAGCCAATAGAATCAGACTCTATTCAAGAGAGTCTATTCTATTGGCTTTCAAAAGCCAATAGAATAAAAGGGAGTAGCACAGCTAAGGAAAAGGGGGGAAAAAATGGCGGACAGCGTGGTTTGGCGACCCCCGTGAAATGGTCATTCGACCCCAAATGGGGTCCCAACCCACAGGTTGAGAACCGCTGTTTTAGATTACAAGCAAGGGCGAAGGGAGTTTTGTTTCTTCGAACTAATGTAAGCCACTGTGATGATTTTGGGAGCTTAACAGAAGGAGCCAATTCTTTCCCTCCCAAAACTTGTTCCCTCCCCCCCCCCTCCTGTCCCAAAAGCATCTGGAAGGGACCAGTTTTGGATAGGCTTCCTTAAACCTAAGACCCATTAACTGCTGACTTCATGATGGTTTCGGCTAGGCTTGGCTCAGCATGCAGTTTAGCATCTGTGGTTGTTTTCCTTCGGTAGGAATTGAGTTGCTTCAGTTGTTGTTGGTTCTCCTGCTAAAAGCCAAGGGCTGCACTCAGCACTTCACGAGCAAAGCTGAAATAAGAGTCTCTTTGCTCAGCCAGAATTGCTGAAAGGGCATTAAAACAATATTTATGTGGTTTGAATTCCAAGTTAATAGGGGCAATTGTGCAATCACGATCTATGTTAGAAAAGAGCCATTTTGGTCTAGGTCCTCAAGCTTGCTGGCTCAGGAATTCTGGGAGTTGAAAGTCTACAAGTCATAAAGGGGCCATAATTCCATGTTGGCTCAGGAATTCTGGGAGTTGAAGTCCACAAGTCATAAAGGGGCAATAGTTCCCCCATGCTGGCTCAGGAATTCTGGGAGTTGAAGCCCACAGATCATATAGGAGTCATAGTTCCTTACTTCTGGGTTAAAAGATGAGGATATATTATTAGAATTTGTTGCATATCCAGCTTAGATGTTTGGTATTAGTAGTCAGCCTGTCTACCGCTCCATTGATTTAGTCTACAGTCCTGTGTAATTTATAGTTAAGAGGCCATGATAAGACACGTAGGAATGTTCTGTAAAATAGCAAATACTGCAATTTTAATATAGGTACATTAAATGGGAGGCAAATGATCAGAGAACAACATTCATTGTTTAAAAGGAAAGGCAATCTTCTGCTTGCTTAGGAAGAAAAATAACTTTGCACATACTGTATACATTACTTTAAACAATGCTCCATAACAAAGCTTCCTTTTAAGTAGTTGATGTTGGCTCTCATTTATTAATTATATTGGCCCGTAGCTCTGGAGACTTTAATCTGGGGATTTGCTGAATTCATTGTATACATAAACTTTCCTCTTTCCAAAACATGAAAAAGAAGTTATTAAAATTCGGTTAAACAAACAAAATCAGACAAAATCAGCACTAGTGCGGCATTTTTATTTTTAAAAAGAGAAGACTAAAAAGAGAGAGAGAGAGAGGCCAGATAAAAGAAGGCAGAGTTCATCCAGCTAAAATATTTGGAGAATAAATCTTAAAGTTGGCGTGTTGCTTGGAGTGCCAATAAATGTTTGGGTGGGAGGATAGGTTGACTGTGAGGAGCTTTGTGTTCTCTGAGCTTGGCTGTTCACGTGCAGAGATTTCATTACCTGCCTAGGTGATGTCACCAGTGCTGACCCCACTCCCTTCTAGCACTGATGATGTTACCTAGTTGGGTAATGAAATGTCTGCAAAAAACAAAACAGTCAAGCTCAGAGAGCAACAAGGATGCCTCATTTCAACCCTGAACTACGAATATTCTCCTTTATCAATACCTTTTCCCTTTCTTTTTTCTTGGCTTCTTTTTGTCTGTTATGCTTTTTTTTTTTCAATGTAAAAGTTTTGAAAGAAATAAGAGGTGGACGCTTGAGATGGATGGGTACACCGGGAGGATTTGTGGACTAGGAAAGACACGAGGTCACAGGTTTTGTTGGGGGTTAATGCTAACGTATTCATTCTTTTTTTCCTTTTCCCAATCCTTTGTTTTCCCTTTCTTCTCCTTCCCTGTTGTGCGGAAAACAAAAGCTGCAGATCTGGGACACAGCGGGGCAAGAAAGGTTTCGTTCCATTACGCAGAGCTATTATCGCAGTGCCAATGCGTTGATCCTGACCTATGACATCACCTGCGAAGAGTCCTTCCGGTGCCTCTCCGAATGGCTACGGGAAATTGAGCAATACGCCAGCAATAAGGTCATCACCGTCCTAGTTGGTAAGCAACATTGGCATGTTTATTCGATGCCAGGGACCTGGGTCAGGCACAATTAAATCAGGAAGCAAGGCGGTTCAAATGACTTCAGGTTTACGGCATGCCAACGTTCTCTACAAGAATCTGAACTACTAACAGTCAAAGCAAATTGGCAGTTAATTAAAAAATCAGTGGAATTCAAGGTGGGCTGGATTTCGGTCTCTTGTGAACGCAAAGGGATTCCAAACTGATGACGCGTTTGACCCCTCCCTCAGACTCAGCCTGGTCATCTCCTACATCTTGCCAGATTAAAGCATCTGCATAAGCATTAGATATTCTCTGTGAATGGCTAGGGCAGTGGTTCTCAACCTGTGGGTCGGGACCCCATTTGGGGTCGAACGACCATTTCACGGGGGTCGCCAAACAAGGCTGTCCGCCATTTTTCCCCCTTTTCTTGGCCACGCCCCTGGCACCCGATGATGTATAAGTGGTTGGGGGTCACCACAACATGGGGAACTGTATTATGGGGTCGCGGCATTAGAAAGGTTGAGAACCACTGGGCTAGGGCAAGTCCATCTTTGCCCTTTTCCTGCATCCCAAATATTCCAAACTTCCTCTTTACTCTCAGGGAAAGAGCCCCTTCCTCCTGTTCACTGTGGACCACATTTCTCCATACTTTGGGCCACCCAAATCTGAGTTTTATCAAGCTCCTGTCCCACCCGCCCCTTACATAGTTGATATTCAGCTCAATAAGAATCACTACTCTTTGTTCAGTTGTTAGCTTCATGACTTTCTCGATCCTAATATTTTCCCCCGTTTGGTTCTTTAGGAAACAAGATTGATTTATCTGATAAGCGAGAAGTCTCCCAACAAAGAGCTGAAGAGTTTTCCCAAGCCCAGGATATGTACTATCTGGAGACGTCCGCAAAAGAATCCGATAACGTGGAAAAACTGTTTTTGGACTTGGCTTGTCGGCTGATCAGCGAAGCGAGGCAGAACACCCTGCTGAACAATATGGAGTCCCCCTTGCCGGGCGAAGGGAAAAATATCAGCTATTTGACTTGTTGCAATTTTAACTGACCGCATTTGAACCCCAAGAGTTATGACCGCTCCTCCTTCAGGCCTCTCTCTGGAGGCAAAGGCTGCCGTGACCCGGTCTGACTGGTGGAGATAGTCAGACGCCCGATCATGAAGCATGCCAGGCTGGTCATTTGTCTGCAGGGTCAGCCTAGAATATAATCCTTTCCCCCCCCCTTTTTAACACATCCCCCAACCCTGGAGCCCCGAAATCTGCAGGAGAATTAGGATTCCAAAAGGTGCTAGGGAGCAGCTGGTCAGGTCATGGTTTTCACTTCTTGGAAGCATCTGGGATCCTTCCTCTTGGAAATCCAGGGTGAATTGTGCCTGCACGAGACCTTTCGCATCTTCACGGAAGGAAATTAAGAGGCGCGTTAGAAAAATGGCTCTGGGTTGCCAACTAAGTTGACAACACTTGTATATAAACCATGACCCAGAGTGCCATTTTGTTCGGCACAATAACTCCACCAAGTGTGCGTGTTGTGTGCGTATGTGATTTTTTTTTTTTTGAAAAAACAACCACCACCATCACCACCCCTAAGTATTAATGCATCTGTGTTCTGGCATTTTGATAAACATGGAAATTAAAAAGGGATATGCTGGTCGTTTGTAACCGGCAGGGTTGAGATTGGATGACTGCTCTTTTGGTTCTTGTATTCCTGAAGCTAAATTTCAGCTGTGGTCAGCTTGTTGTGTTCTCCACAGTTAGGAGGCATGAACTTGGGAGAAATATTGATCGTAAATACAGCAGTTTTTGGGTTGGTTCAAACCAGCGTGGCAGTGCTTGTTCCAAGTAGAGAGCTATGTTACGAATTTAAAAGTTGATCATCCCTGCACCTCTGATCAAATAAGTGTTCTGAAACGTTGCCTCTCGACTCCGCATTGTCTACCATTTTGCCATATGGTGGGGCTTCTACTTTGTTCCTTGCAGAAAAGAGCTGGTTAACACCACTCCACCTATCCTGGACTTAGCCAAAATAGCTTCTTGGTGAGAAATGCTGGATCCTGGAAAGCTGGACTTCAGATGCGGTTGTTTGAGGCTGGGGTTATACCTATGCACAAATGTAATTATTGTTGATGCGTTTCAGGAACTGGGCGTTGATGTCCGGTGTTTGTCCTAGGAAGGTCTCCAAGTCCCTCTAGACATGAGCTGTTCACCACAGCAGGTAGCCTTTAACGGCTGAATCCTGCTTTTAACTAGAACAGTAGCACCAGCTCTAGAATTTGCCGGCTTCTTGGAAAGGGTGTGTACAATTTCAAAAGGGTTTCCTATATGATTGAGGGGGAGAAAAAAATAGCATGTTCTAAATCAGCGGTTCTCAACCTGTGGGTCGCGACCCCATTTGGGGTCGAACGACCATTTCACGGGGGTTGCCAAACAACGCAGTCCGCCATTTTTTCTCCCTTTTCATTAGCTGTGCTACTCCCTTTTATTCTATTGGCTTTTGAAAACCAATAGAATAGACTCTCTTGAATAGAGTCTAATTCTATTGGCTTTCAAAAGCCAATAGGAATTGTCCAGGCTATCTCTGCCCTGCTAAGCCCGCCAAAAGTCCCATTTTGCAAACGGTGCTGCAAGTTGTCTGCAGCGAAGGCGAGCTGTCTGGAAGTTTCCACCCCTCCCTGCTGAGCAACTACTAAAAGTGTAAGTAAAAGAGGGCCGGGGTGGGAGGCCAGCGGGCGTAGGGAGGATTGCTGGAGTTCGTGGGGCCCGGTGGGTGCCTTACCTCCCTTGGGCTGGGCCAGCTGGTGGCCCAGACGGTGGTCGGCCTGCGCCGTCTCTGCCACTTTCCAGCTACGCCTCGGCCGGCGCAGGGGGCAGCACCACGCATGTGTGGCGCTCCCAGGCAGGGAAAGTCCTCAACTTATGACCAATTGGGTAGTCCTCAACTTATGACCGGTTGGGTAGTCCTCGACTTACGACTGGTTGGGGGGGGTCGCAGCATTAAAATGGTTGAGAACCCACTGTTCTAAATCTTTTAGCCAGCTTTATTGAGGCTGTGATTATCTTGCAGAATATGTAGCTCTGAAAAGCAATTTACAAAGGCAGAAATGCACGCCCTCTTCCCACAGTCACGGGGAGATTCGTTGGCTTGCTGTACTTGGGCTTCACTGTGTGTGGGCGTGCGTGCTCGTGTGTTGTGCGCTTGTGTGCGTATGCAAAGAACGGTTTTAGGCAATACCCTTGAACCAAGGCCTCGGTGTCGGATGGACGATACACAAGAGTCTTACCGTGCGAGCTTGCAAATTCAACACTCAAAATGTCGAACTGAAGGAGTCCATCAACGCAGACTTCCTCCATTGTTGGTGCTTCACTTGTGTACCTTGAAGAGACAGAGAAACTGCCTGGAAGGCAACGGACTCACAACGGGTTATTAAGATTAGTATTATATGACTGTTCCGTATTTAGCATCACTTAATTTGGGCAACTGGAAGAAGCAAATAAGGTTTTTGGTACGGCATTCAAAGAAGAGGTGGTTTTACCAACGGGCACATTGGCCTCTGGCAACAGCAGTGGTATACTAAATTCAGGAGGGCCAGCTAGCACAGGATAATTTGGGGGGGGGGGCTAGAGTTGTGCTCAAACTATGACTGATGTCCCCTTTTGCATTCAAATAAAAGCTGCTAAAAATTTAGCCTTTTTGAGAATAAAGCTGACATTTTAAAAGTGCTGGTTGTTTTTTTTTCCTTGCAGGCGGTTTTTTTCCCCCAAGATCCCAACATTACTGCTGTAAAAATCATGGAATTATCCTGCCTTTCCGATGTAGAATACGGCTTCCAATGTTCATTTATTAATGAACAGAGAAGAAATCTCGAATCACATGTACAGGCAGACTTCGACTTACAATCATAATTAATAATAATAATAGTAGTAAAGTTGGAAGGGACCTTGGAGGTCATCTAGTCCAACCCCCTGCTCGGGCAGGAAACCCTACACCATTTCGGACAAATGGCTGTCCAGTCTCTTCTAAAAACTTCCAGTGTTGGAGCATTTACTGCTTCTGGAGGCAAGCTGTTCCACTGATTAATTGTTCTCACTGTCAGGAAGTTTCTCCTTAGTTCTAGGTTGCTTCTCTCCTTGATGAGTTTCCACCCGTTGCTTCTTGTCCTGCCTTCAGGTGCTTTGGAAAATAGCTTCATTCCCTCTTCTTTATGGCAGCCCCTGAGATATTGGAACACTGCTATCATGTCCCCCCTTGTCCTTCTCTTCGTTAAACTAGACATACCCAATTCTAGCAACCGTTCCTTATATGTTTTAGCCTCCAGTCCCCTAATCATCTTTGTTGCTCTTCTCTGTACTCTTTCTAGAGTCTCAACATCTTTTTACATCGTGGTGACCAAAACTGGATGCAGTATTCCAAGTGTGGCCTTACCAAGGCATTGAAGAGTGGTATTAATACTTCACCTGATCTTGATTCTATCCCTCTGTTAATGCAGCCTAGCACTGTGTTGGCCTTTTTGGCAGCTGCAGCACACTGCTGACTCATATTTAGGTGATTGTCTACTAGGACTCCCTAGTTGAGCCCCAAAATTTCCTTTGCTAAGCAAGACAATTGTTAAGTGAGTTTTGTCCGTTTTATGACTGCAGTTAAGTTAGTAACACGGTTGTTAAGTGACTCTGGCTTCCCCCGTTGACTTTGCTTGTCAGAAGGTGGCAAAAAGTGGTGACGTGACCCCTGGACACGGCAACCGTCATAAGTACATGCCGGTTGCCAACCCTCTGAATTTTGATCACACGACCACTAGCGGCGACGATCGTGTGAAAAACAGTTATAAGTCACCTTTTTCAGCGCCGCTGTAACTTAGCACAGTCACTAAATGAATAGTTGTAAGTCAAAAGATTACCTGAATACAATTTTAGGGCTAAAATATGACTTGCGCCGTTGAGGGAAAAGATGGCGGTTACCCTTCGCAGGACCACAGATTTACGTGATCTGAAAGCTCCTTCTAAGCTGTGATTAATCATGAATGTCTACAATCCTGTGCCATAGATGTATTGCTTTATTTGATTTACGGTTCTTGTATATACAGCCATAGTCTGAAAGGGCTTCCAGCGATTTACAATATCAAAATTTAAAGTGTCGGTAGACAAATACAGGCAGTTCTTGTTTAACCACTCTAGTCGAAAGCAGAAAGTCTGCCATTAAGCTACACACTTTTAAGTCAAACAAAACAATGTGGTCAGGTTGCTTAGCGGTGGCAGTTCCAGGAATCCTGGTTGCCACTGTTAAACAATGGGTGGGTCATCAAGTGAGGATCTCGCGTGACTGCCGCATCTGACTTCCTGCTGGCTTCCCCAATGCCTTTGCTTATGGAAGCTGGCAGAGAAGGTCCCAAAGTCATGATCACATAAGCCTAGGCCAGGGGTAGGCAACCTTGGCTTTTATGACTCGTGGACTTCAACTCCCAGAATTCCTGAGCCAGCACGAGGGAAACTTTGCCCCCTTCATGACTTGTGGACTTTAACTCCCAGAATTCCTCAGCCAGCATGGGGGAACTATGGCCCCTGCATGACTCATGGACTTCAACTCCCAGAATTCCTGAGCCAGCGTGGGGGAACTATGGCCTCTGCATGACTCATGGACTTCAACTCCCAGAATTCCTGAGCCAGCGTGGGGGAACTATGGCCCCTTCCTGACTCAGGGACTTCCAACTCCCAGAATTCCTGAGCCAGCATGGCTCAGCTTGGAAACCTCTCCCTTTCCCCTCAGCACGGCTGGGTCAGGAATTCTAGGAATTGAAGTCCACAAATCATGAAGGGGCCATAGTTCCCTCATGCTGGCTTAGGAATTCTGGGAGTTGAAGTCCACGAATCATAAAAGAGCCAAGGTTGCCTACCCCTGGCCTAGAACTAAACTTAACATACTTTAGACCAGGGGTAGGCTCTTTTATGACTCGTGGACTTCAACTCCCAGAATTCCTGAGCCAGCACGGCTCAGCTTGGAAACCTCTCCCTTTCCCCTCAGCATGGCTGGCTCAGGAATTCTGGGAGTTGAAGTCCACGAGTCATAAAAGAGCCAAGGTTGCCTACCCCTAGGGGAAAGACCTTGTCATAACTACCATTAACTTTCTAGGAAAGAATCCTTCAATGCTCATATTCCATTCCTTAGAATGATCAGACGGAATAGGAGCAAAATCTGGTTATGTACAGTATAATTTATTTATTTTTTTTTTAAAAAAACAAGATTTTGCTGCCCTCGGCCCCAAATTTACAACTATTGAAACTGCTCAAAGTACAACTCTGACCAAAAGGTCGTATTTCAAAATGAAACGGGTCTTCAAGAGGTTAGCTGTGATACGGTGGCCTCTGTGTTGGGCAGGTGGTCATGATCTGGGAAGAGTTCGGAAGACCAGTCGGCAACATGAGGCACGGATGAAGGTGTGGGAAACAACTTTGATCGGCTGAGGTCTACAAAAGATGGCTTGTCAAGTGATTCAGTGATTGGCGGACCAAGCATCGTTGTCTGTTGACACGTAGGTTGGCCCTCAATGCCAGCTTCTTCCGGCTGTGGCTTTTTAGGAAGAAATCGGACCTTTGCTAATCTGGAAAGATTGCTTGGACTTGTGGATCCTCCTTGCTTTTCAAAAAGAGGAGAATCCTTTGTCACTTGAGAATCGCCGTGAAACCTGACAAAGCTGTTTCTCCTTTTCCTTCTCTGCCATTTTACATCCTGATCTTGAATTTTCTCTGACGGAGGACTCCATTCTTGGCCACCATCTTCAGACTGTAGCCCTTTGGCCGAGAGGCGACTCACAAATAACCCCGGAGGTCCACACGGATTGACCGTGCCAGCTTCTGCATTGCTTGACCTTGTAGACCTCGAGAACTTGCTGATCAGCTGTTTTGCTAAAGGGTTTTTAAAGGGGAGCCTAGGCCTCTTACACTTGGCCTTGTCCCAAGGCAATTTATTCAGGGGCAAATCACTTAGAATGGATCCTTTCCCTGCAAGGAGGCTGTCTGGATGATAAGGCCTTGTGAGGGGAATGGAGTGGGGATCAGGAGTGAAATCCAGGATACCTACAAAGCTGCATTCTGACTTGAACAATGATCCAGCAATCGGAGTGCTTGTTTTGGGGGCGGAGACACCCACTGCATCATGGAATGATAACCCATAATTAGAATTATTCCAGCTGCCCTTTACCTTACCTTGCCTTGCCATGAATTCTGACGTTATACAGTTTGGGCTCAGGGCACCAGCCCACGGCGAGACTATTTGGGGCCCGTGTAACGTTGCTGAAGTGTTTTTTGTTGATCCCCTGACACTAATATCAAAGAGATCTGCCGAAGCATCAAAATTAGCCTTGGGGCAGCTGGAACCCGCCCCTGGGGAACAGTAGACATCCCTTCGTCTCAAAGAATAGTCTTGTTCTTCCGCGGGCAGCTTGTTCTCTTTATCTTCACCTGATTTCTCACAGGGGCCTGAGGCAGAACGCTGCTCTTGACCGTTTGCTAAATCAGCAGTGCAGCTGTGATTGTCAAGTTCGGCAAGAAATTCCATTAAGACTTCAGAGGAGGCTTCTTGAGAGGTTACACCTCCCGTAGCATCAGGAGAAGATGTGGAAGCCAGGCGTTCCTTAGGTCTCTGGTGGGGCAAAGGGGGCTGTGGATTTGTTAGCCCACAGCTGGACTGGATGCTAATTCTGTGTGAGGAATCTTTCTGCGCCAATGCTAAAGGGCTTTCTAGTAGATCGCCATCTTTTCTTCTTATGGAAGGTTTACCTCCTGGTTCGTCCTTAGTGGTGACGCTTTGTGGAGAAGGATACAAACAAGACGTCTTATTTTCTTGTCCATATCCTTTATCCTGCATCAGGTTTTGGCTCCTGAGGTTGTAAACCAAGTGCCTCTGCGACATAACAGATCCACCTTCGCATCTTTGCTGCTCCGAGGCGGCCTGGCACGAAACGAAAGCCGCAGAGTGTTCTGCGTTTTCTGAGGAAGTGGACGACCAGCTTAGTCCGAATGAGTGAGGCCAGAAGGCGGAAAAATCATTTCGACGACTGGATTGAGTCACATCCAAATCATCCCAGAGAGGCAGGCTCTTTAATTCTCTACTTGCATGATCAGATACCGTGACATGATCCGGAAGCCATAAAACCCCGTGCCTCTGTTTCAATTGAAAACATCGCTGTTGCTCCATGTAGTAGATAACGGTGTGGCCCACAAGCCCAGGATGGGGTACGAACATTTCAGAGGCGACGAGAGTTTTGGTGCTTCTCTCCGTTGGGCAGCCATTTTGCAATAAGCTAGCCACACTGGGCCTGTCGGAACTCTGCAAAGAAATGGAATTGGTTCTCTCAAAGTTATTTAATTGATTAAATTAAATTTCTAGACCTGGACTGCCTTCCTCTGCTCTCCCACCAGACAGAAGAGGATTCAGAAACTTGTTTTATCATGTTGTCCGTGTCAGCCAATTTCAAACTGTTAATTACCTGAAGCTGGCTGGTTTAAACTAGACCAGGGGTTCTCAACCTTGGCAACTTTAAGACTTGTGGACTTCAACTCCCAGAATTCCTCAGCCAGCTTTGCTTGAAGTCCACAAGTCTTAAAGTTGCCAAGGTTGAGAACCCCTGAATTAGACCTAGGAAACCTTAGCTCCAGTTCTAGCTACAGAGTAAAAGGAAATTGCATTTATTTATTTATTTGGGAAATTTATGCTGCCGCCTACTTGCTCATGGCGACTCAAACCCCATGAAATCAGCTGAAAAGCTGGTATCCTTATGAACTTCCACCCTCTTTTCTTTTTTTTAAAAAAAATATATTTAAAAACTTTTTCAAAAATGTATTTATGAGCGGTGGTGGCACAGTGGTTAGAAGGCAGCACTGCAGGCTAATTTTGCTGGCTGCCAGCTGCTGGCAGTTTGATCCTGACGGGCTCAAAGTTGACTCAGCCTTTCCTCCTTCCAAGGTCGGTAAAAGGAGGACTCAGGTTTTTTCTTTGGGAGGGGGGAATATGCGGATTCTGTAAACTGCTTAGAGAGGGCTGTAAAAGCAATGTGAAGTGGTATATAAGTCTAAGTGCTATTGCTACTGCTAAGTGCTATTTAATCTGGGGAGTTAATTTCATTTTGGTGTATGCCGATTGGTGTACATTCAAAATGACAATAAAGTTGATATTGTCTTATTGTAATAGGCGCCGCTATTTGGAGGAACATGGATGTCCAGGTGTCCACAGACTGTTGTGCTGTTGATCCCTGGAGAGGGTTTATAGCATTTAAGCAGTTCTGCACGGGGATTATAGTCTTGTACAACTTGAGCCTCAACATTATAAACATGAGAACATGCACCTGGATCAAGATAGAATCAATGTTCCAGTGACTGGAACTGTTATTTCAGGCTGTCAAATGGCAATTACGAGGATGCTCATAATTTAAACCAGAAACCTGAGCATGCACGCCCAGAAGCTTGCCCAACAAAGCAAATTATCCGTCACGCTTCAATTGCACGTTTCCTAAAAGATTTATGCTAAGCAGAACCGTCACCTTAATTCTGAAGACAAACTTCTTCCCAACAAAGCAGGTTTCAACGGCACGAAATACTACACCAAACACGGCATCGTTTTTGTCCTCTTCTGCTTCTCGGTCCAGTTCTTCGATGTACCTTGATGGAGGATAATTTAATTTCTAATTTAATTAGCACTCTCCCAGCACTTTTTAAAAATGATACCCAGGAAGGGAAGCGAACAGACCTTGCCTTTTGACAAATGTTTCACATTGCTGGTGAACATCTCCCACAAGCCCTTTAGGAATCCAGCCTAAAAGATGCTGAATTCAGGATTCTGAGGGACACCATAAATAAAGCAACAGATTTCTGCTTTCTGGCCCGATTCCTCTTTTGCTGATAAATCATTTATCTGATGAGTTATAAATCTTTCCAGATGGTTTAACTGTCTGCTGATAGATAGATAGATATAGATATATATTTGACTTTAAAAATACCAGAACCATTGCCAAAAGTGAACATTTTAATAACAGAATAATCAGAGAAGCCATTGAGATAGAAAAACGCCCACACAGCATGAACAAGCGAGATGATACCTCCCGCCTACCAGCCATTTGGAAACCCACCCTCATTGACAAACGACTCCCTAACACAAAAAATGATACCAGACCCACACTCACAAAAACCACACAGGATGTCACCACCAAACATCCACGCAAAAAACAAACCCAAAGCCACACTGACTATGAGGCACGACCACAAACCAGAAGCCAGACCACAGCTGCATCATTAGCCACTTTAAACCCCCCCAATCCATACATGAAGCAAACTGACACCCTCCATGAAGAGGAAGCACGACCACGAACGCGAAGCCAAGGAATGGCAGGGCAGCCCAAAATCTTGAATCCCTCTGCAACTCAGACTAACCTGAGCACAACCAAACAGAACACTCCCCCAGCCAATCAGAGCACAGCCAACCCCCCAGCCAATCAGAGCACAGCCAACCCCCCAGCCAATCAGAGCACAGCCAAGCCCCTAACCAATCAGAACACACCTCCACCCAATCAGAACACAGCCAAGCTCCCACCCAATCAGTTCATACCTCCACTGGCAGTTAAAAGGAAGAAACAGCCAAGACCACACACTGCTGCTCGAGGCACGAAGCTGAAAGCACCAGCCTGAAGATGACGAATGGGACTTCGTCGAAACGTCGCCAAGACACTTCCAATTTTACGTGGGAGAAAACCCGAACAACCAAAGACATATATATATATATATATATATATATATATATATATATATATATATAATATATATACACAACACACACATACATACACACACATACATACATATACATATACATATATACATATGTAAGTCTTTGGTTTTCGGGTTTTCTCCCGCGTAAAATTGGAAGTGTCTTGGCGACGTTTTGATGAAGTCCCATTCGTCATCTTCAGGCTGGTGTTTTCAGCTTCATGCTTCGAGGAGCACGAAGCTGAAAACACCAGCCTGAAGATGACGAATGGGACTTCGTCAAAACGTCGCCAAGACACTTCCAATTTTACACGGGAGAAAACCCGAATAACCAAAGACCTACATACAAACACCTGCGAAAACCTCAGAAAACAAATATATACATATATATATATATTTCAAACGGTTCCTCATACATCAGATTCTTCCAGGAAATCTTTGGCATCTCTCTCATGTGTGACTACAAGCATGGAAATCATGTTGTCAATTAAATTGAAATGATCTTCTCAACCTGGGAACTGACAACTGTTTTCAGACACGCTATATAGGTGGTCCTCCACTTAACGGCCACAACTGAGCCCAAATTTTCCGTTGGGTAAGCAAGACAGTTGTTAAGTGAGTTTAATGACCTTTCTTGCCACAGTTGTAAAGTGAATCGCTGTGTTTGTTAAGTGAACCACACGGTTGTTAAGTGACTCTGGCTTCCTCCGTTGACTTTGCCTGTCAGAAGGTCGCCAATGATGATCACATGACCCTAGGACAGGGGTAGGCAACCTCAGCTCTTTTATGACTTGTGGACTTCAACTCCCAGAATTCTGGGAGTTGAAGTCCACAAGTCATAAAAGAGCCAAGGTTGACTACCCCTGGCTTAAATGGTTAAACAAGGACTCCCTGTAGTCCAGTGTTTCCCAAACTTGACAAATTTAAGGCATGAGGACTTCAACTCCCAGAATTCCACAGCCAGCAACGCTCACCGGCTCAAGGTTGACTCAGCCTTCCATCCTTCCGGGGTAGGTAAAATGAGGACCCAGATTGTTGGGGGCAATGTAAATATATATATATATATATATACATTGCTTACTGGTGTACACCGCTTAGAGCAGCGGTTCTCAACCTATGGGTCGCGACCCCATTTGGGGTCGATCGACCATTTTTCGGGGGGCGCCAAAGGTGGCGATCCGCCATTTTCTCCCCTCCGGGGGTGGCGCCGCGCCTCCGGAGGTGGCGCCGCGCATAACGTTTGTGTGACGGGGGTCGCCATCACACAAACGTTGAGAACCGCTGGCTTAGAGAGTGCTTGCACTTAAAGCGGTATATAAGTCTCATAAATAAATAAATAAATAAACAAACAAACACTGCTGTAGTCTATCAGCCAAAGGAGGGGAGGGGATTTTCACAGTCAGACATCTCAAAAGCACAGGGCCAAAAGGTGGTCCCTATGGAATTATTCCCCCCACGCTTTTCTTTTTCCCATTTTACTTGTTGAGTAAAGCACAAAGGCTGTGGGAGCCCTAGGTTGCAATCAGATTGGAAGAGAACAGGATTCTGGCAACGTTCTTAAAAAACCCTTTATTCCTTATCACTTGTTCAGCTTTCTCTGCTGCAGAAACGATCAAATCTGCCAAATATTTTAAATAAATCAAGACAACCTTATGCTGTTCAAAAAAATAAATAAATAGTTACCTGCCTCTTACTCATTTTCTGTGCAGAATTTAAATGTTCTGGGCAAAAACCCAATAGCTATATTTTCTTTTAATATAGAGAATTGGTGTTAATGAACATAACACAAGGTTCTTATAAAGAGAAGAGAAAGGCGAGGAATAATTTTCCCGAAGGTTAATCATGAATTCAGGGAAATGTGAACTCAAAAGAGTTTTTAGATCCAAGTTGAGACCGTTTCTCCAATTAATGCACTGGCCTCGCCACACCTTTTACAGCTCCGCAAATTTAATTGCCATTATTAATATATACCGTATTTTCCGGCGTATAAGACGACTTTCTAAACCATGAAAATCTTCTCAAAAGTTGGGGGTCGTCTTATACGCCCAGTTGTCTTATACGCCGGAAAATACGGTACCAGCTTGGTATCCAGGCAGCAAACTGAACAGCAACTGTTCTGAGAGATATAATTAAATCACTTAAATAGACCGAAGGAAGCAAGCTCATGCGTCTTCTCAGCGAAGTAATCCCTTTCTTTACCTTTGCAGACCCTTTGCTGTAGCTCCAAAATAGGCATCTAAGCAGCTTCCAAATACTGTGACCTCATAAACATCATGTGTGTCGGCTACCTCCAGCGAAAGTCGGTATCTGTAGTTTGCTTCTTTGGTGTCGCCTGAACCACCACACTTCTGGCAATTGTATCTGACAAAAGAAAGACAACGAAGGGATTCAGATGTTGTAAGATCACAGGAAAAGTCTCACTACTGCAGTAGGCCTAAGGCTGGTGTCAGGCCTGCCACAACTGAAGCCTCTGGACCAGTGTTTCTCAACTTTGACCATTTTAAGGGATGCGGACTTCAACTCCCAGAATTCCACAGCCAGCAATGCTGGCTGTGGAATTCTGGGAGTTGAAGTCCACATGCCTTAAAATGGTCAAGGTTGAGAAACACTGCATAGTCTGGACAGAAACGATCCTTGGCTCCATTTTCTTGAAAAAGGTGTATCGGGGGTCTTCAAACTTGGCCCTTTTATGACTTGTGGACTTCAACTCCCAGCATGCCTGGCTGAGGAATTCTGGGAATTGAGGCCCACAAGTCATAAAAGGGCCACGTTTGAAGAGCCCCGAGGTAAATAATAAACTATATTCTAATAGAGGTCAAGCGCATTGTGGTATTGCAAAGCCAGAACTGAGAATCGCGTGCCCAAATCCCTAAGTTCTACTTTTTCCTCCCTTAGTTGTCTCTCGTTGGCCATCCCCATGTGACCAATCAGGTTGAGGCAAGATGTTTTCATAATGGTCAGTCCAAGCCGCAGTTTGGTCTGTGGCTCTCTCCTTCTTCCAGCTGGGTGACCTTGAGGCAGCATCTCCAGGAGATAAAGCACTTACTTTCATGTTCCCCAAATCTTCCCCCCCTTCACCGCCACTCCCCACAGTTCATGGCAGTTTGTCACCGCATAGCAGCGAAGCACAAACAAGGATAAAGTGGCAGCTGACAGCTGGTACAGTTGAATGAAGTCCTTGAATTTACAACCACAATGCAGGTAATCCACAACTAACTATTTAGTGACTGTTTGGCGTTACAACACATTGAAAAGAGTGACTCGTGACCATTTTTCACACGACCATTTCAGCATTCCCATGGTCAGGGGTTGGCAACCTTAAACACTCAAAGAGCCACTTGGACCCGTTTCCCAGAGAAAAGAAAACACCGGGAGCCGCAAAACTTGCGTGCGCGTACCGGGGGGGGGGGGAGGAGACCTTGATTGAAGAGTTTAATTAAAAAGAAATAGAGGCTGCTGTGCATGAGTTCTCTCTCTCTCTCTCTCTCTCTCTCTCTCTCTCTCTCTCTCTCTCTCTTTTTGTCTACCTCCCTCTCTCTGTATGAGAGAGAGAGAGAGAGAGAGAGAGAGAGAGAGAGAGAGAGAGAGAGATATGCTGCTTTCTGCTGCGATGCAGCAAAGGCAGGAACCTCGCCAATAAGCTTGTCCGAGAACAGCATGAGGCCACTCTCTTTTTACACACACACAGAGAGAGAGAGAGAGAGAGAGAGAGAGAGAGAGAGAGAGAGAGAGAGAGAGAGAGAGAGAGAAGTGCAAGTGCCTCTCTCTGTCTCTGCAAATGGCGGAAGAGGCTAGGAGCCGCAGGAGAAGGCTCAAAGAGCCACATGGTCATGTGATCAAAATTCAGACACTTGGCAACTGACTCATATTTAGGACACTTATTGTATCTAAAGGCTTGGCTGTTTTATTTGCCATAACATGGAAAAGAAATAGATATATACTACAATAAGCTGTCCTCCTTGTCCTCTCAGAGCTGATTATATCAGTAAAGGTATTTCTTTTTCTTTCCTGTTTACTACAGGTAGTCCTCAACTTAGGACCACAACTTAGCCCAAAATTTCTATTGCTAAGTGAAACGTTTGTTAAGCGACTTTTGTCCCATTTTACGACCTTTCTTGCCACAGTTGTTAGGTGAATCACTACAGCTGTTAAGTTAGTAAGCCGGTTGTAAAATGACTCTGGCTTTCCTGTTGACTTTTGCTAGTCAGAAGGTCACAAAATGCGACCACATGATTCCGGGACACTGCAATCGTCATAAATATGAATCGGATGCCACGCATCCAAATTTTTGATCACGTGTCCACAGGGATGCCGCGTAAGTGTGAAAAACGGTCCAAAGTCACTTTGTTTTTTGGTGCTGTCGTAACTTTGAATGGTCGTTAAACAAATGACAGTAAGCTGAGGAGGACCTGTAATCCTTGAGATGGAGCATACCGTTTGAACTGCAGCGATAGCCTGGAAAAACAACTGTGACATGATGGATACACAAAGCTGCTGTTCTGGATGGAAATGACAGAGGCAACCAGGACGTCTCCGCCATTCATGTGCTTTCACAATTATCTATCGAAAGAAAACACAATTTCAGTTTCAAATATGGAATTCTACAATGGAAATATCTCTTACTCCAGAAACACATTACACCAAAAGGCTACGTTACACCTAACAGTGAGGACAATTAACCAGGGGAAAAGCTTGCCTCCAGAAATTGTGGGTGCTTCATCACTTGAGGTTTTTGAGAAGAGACTGGACAGCCACTTATCTGAAATGATAAAGGGTCTCCTGCTTGAGCAGGGGGCTGGAGTAGAAGACCTCCAAGGTCCCTTCCAGATTCTATTCTGATTCTTCTCCTTCTATTTGTTGGTGGCTAGCTCACTGGGTGAATTTACATCTTATAATATTGCATGCACCGTATATTGTATGAATAAGAAAAAGAGACAAATTTTTACAAGTGTCTTGGGGCATGCCATCTTGTCTAATTGCCTATCTTACTATGTAGTGTAGATTGAACATTTAGCACAGGGGTAGGCAACCTTGGCTCTTTGATGACTGGTGGACTTCAACTCCCAGAATTCCTGAGCCAGCCATGCTGAGGGGAGAGGGAGAGGTTTCCAAGCTGAGCCATGCTGGCTCAGGAACTCTGGGAGTTGAAGTCCACAAATCATAAAAGAGCCAAGGTTGCCTACCTCTGATTTAGCACATAGATTGACAAACTGACATGGTGTGGAGTATGCCAGAGAAGAAATGGTAAACGGAAATCAGCAAAGCCCAATGAATACGGTAGGATGAAGAGTCACAGTGTGTATACCAGCTCTTTGTAATTCCTCTCTGGGCAAGGAAAGAACATGAGATCACCCACAAGCGCTCCAGACAGTTTTTCCTTATGAGAAGATTTGCAACGCAGGGGCCTCTTGTGGGTTTAGAGCTCTAGAACAAGGGAATAACCATCTTGTCGCTCAAACTGCGGTCAGATGGAGATAAAATCAGACGGGGAGTTTGGTTTGACAGTATGAGCCTTATCTAGTGGCTGCAAGAGACAGCCAGTAAGCCATATGGAACTCTTCCAGAATGCACCTCTAAGATGACATCGGTTCAGAAGTTCTAGTTCTAGTGCAGTGATGGCGAACCTTTTAGAGACAGAGTGCCCAAAACTGGCCCTGCCCCCATTCCACCCCGTCCCGCTCGTGCCCCACCCCCCACCCCGCCTGCCTGCAGGGCCACTCACCGCCTCCAGGGCCCACCGCAGATTGCCCAGGCAGCCCAGCAGCGCCATGGTGGCCACGCCCTCTGCTCGCGCCCCGCAGCATCAACTGTGCACGATGGGGCATGAGGGCAGGGTCTTGTCTACGCTGCCTGGCTGCCATGTCCTTGGCTGCACTACTCCGCGTGGGCCATGCTCAGGGGCGACTCTCCTCCAGGGGGCCTGCTGGTGAGGAGGGGGTCGTGGGGGGAGGCGAGGCTGGGGCAACGGCACGTGTGTCCACAGAGAGGGCTCCAAGTGCCGCCTCTGGCACCCATGTTCTAGCGAATGAGTCACTGGTCATGATTCCAGAGAGTAACATAAGAGACTAGCCCTCAATTCCCATCCAGGGCAGGTCTGGGAAGATTCACTTTAAGGAAGTTGAATTGCTTCACAAAATCAGGATTTTTACACCACCTGTCCTGGAAAAGACTATCCCTTGGGATGCTGGCTGGTGAGCCATACATATACAGAGAGTCCTCGACTTACAACCATTCAGTCATCATTCAATGTTACAACAGCACTGAAGAAAAATGACTTGACAGTTTTTCACACGGATGACCATTGGAACATCCCCATGGTTGGGTAATAAAAATTCAGATGCTTAGTAGCTGACTCAGATTTATGACGGTTGCAGTGTCCCACAGTCGTGTGATCACTTTTTGCGACCTTCAATCAATCAATCAATCAGAATAGAGCTGGAAGGGATTTTGGAGGTCTTCTAGTCAAACCCCCTGCTCACGCAAAGTCAATGGGGGAGCCAGATTCACTTCACAATCGTGTTACTAGCTTAACAACTGCAGTGGTTCACTTAACAACTGTAGGCAGGAAAACTCACAACTGCCTTGCTTAGCAAAGGAAAGTTTGGGCTGAATTGTGGTCGTAAGTTTATTATTAGACATTGATTGATTTATACGACAATCATAAACCAAATCAACCTTGACATTTGTTGCTCAGATCTGGAGTAGGTCTGTTCCTTTCTAGCTCACTCAGACAATACACAATAGAGTTTTGTGCAATTGCACAACCGAAAATAGCTCATCTCTGTGGCAATGCGTCACATATGCTGCTCAAGCTGGTACGTTTAGGCCTGCCTAGAAAATCTTGTGTGAAAATTAGATCCCTGACCCACAGTAGAGAAGCATCTTTTTGGATGGACTACTCTCTCCTTCTAGCTGTGATCTAGTCTTTTAACTCCATTTTAACTCTGAACCTAGAACTTTTTCCATTGTGGAAGACATCAGCACTCACTCATCCCCTGCTTCCCCTATCTCAAAGAAGGGTGCAAATGCCTGCTTGGAACTCAAAGAGTTTCTGTCACTGCAGACTCCAATGCAAAGCAACATTGCCAAACTTTTTTTTGTCCTAGGAGTTCAGCTTCTTTTGGAATTAAAAGGAAGCCCTTCCTAAGGAAGAACCTGTTGTTGTTGTTCACCCGCTAAATAATGTCCAATTTTTTGGCCCACACCACATCATGCCCCTCCTGCCCTCCTCTGCTCCCGGAGTTTTCCAAAATTCATGTTTGTTGCACTGAGGACATGATCTAACCAGCCGTAATGGCGCAGTGGTTAGAATACAGTACTGCAGGCTAATTCTACTGACTGCCAGCAGTTCGAATCTCACCGGCTCAAAGTTAACTCAGCCTTCCATCTTTCCAAGATGGGTAAAATGAGGACCCAGATTGTTGGGGGAAAATATGCTGATTCTGTAAACCGCTTAGAGAGGGCTGGAAAGCACTGTGAAGCAGCATATAAGTCTAAGTGCTGTTGCTATTTCATCCTCCCCTTCTTCCTTTACTTTCAACGAAAGAACCTGGTTTAGCATTTAAGAAATTCATGGAGCAGAATGGGGAAAAAATACATATACTACCTTAGCTATAAGTTCCAATTCCCGGAAGTTGAAGAGATACACAGCTAAATGCCTTAACAAGCCATGCAGCCCTGAACAACAGTAGATGTAGTTCCACCAGGTGGAGACATACTGAGAGATCAGGAATATATGGAGCTCAATCTGACACCTTCCCTGAATCTGCCTCCTAACCATACATCAGGGTAATAAACCAGTATTGTTAAAGCACCTGTAGAGGTAGGTAATCAGATATTTACCACCAGACACCATTACTCCAGCAGAAGCACCTATTCAGGTTGAATTAAATGGTGCTTTGCAGCCATTTCCTCATTCTACTAGGGTTTTTTTTTTTCAGTTAGAGCAGCAAAGCCTTTCCTTGTGCCATTTGTTCCTTAAATGCCTACTGCTTCATCAAGAAACTTTATCCAGATCAAATATCATTCCCCATCTAAGCCAATAAAAGAAGGGATGCTCTGACCCAGATAGAAGAAATGGTAACACCTCAACTGCAGTAAACTAGAAAACTGTTAAGTTTTAACAAACTGCATCACTGTTTCAGTATCTCAGAGCCATACAGAGAGTGGTTAAAAAGACAAAATGAAAGGATAGCTCACCAGAAATTGCCAGGTGGAGGAAAAGGTGTTCTACTCCCTTTCTCCCTAAATAATGGGGGTGAGAGAAGTTGGCTCCAACATAGCTGGAGCATGCCAAGTTGAAGAAATCCAGTTAAATCCGTCCACTGGAAGAGAAGAAAAAGGTCTAATTTCCTGAAAGACAAAATAGCAAACATTTTAATGCTGGCTGTCTTGGGAAATCTCACTCCTTCATCATTTCACGGGGGTCGCCAAACAACGCAGTCTGCCATTTTTTTCCCCTTTTCCTTAGCTGTGCTACTCCCTTTTATTCTATTGGCTTTTGAAAGCCAATCGAATAGACTCTCTTGAATAGAGTCTAATTCTATTGGCTTTCAAAAGCGAATAGGAATTGTCCAGGCTGTCTCTGCCCTCCTGAGCCCGCCAAAAGTGCCATTCTGCAAACGTGCTGAAAGTTGTCTGCAGCGAAGGCGAGCTGTCTGGGAGTTTCCACCCCTCCTTGCTGAGCAACTACTAAAAATGTAAGTAAAAGAGGGCCAGGGGTGGGAGGTGGGAGGCTGGTGGGCACAGGGAGGGTTGCTGGCATGTGTGGGGCCCGGCGAGTGCCTTACCTCCCTTGGGCTGGGCCAGCTGGTGGCCCAGCCAGTGATCGGCCTGCGCTGTCTCTGCCGCTTGCCAGCTACGCTTCGGCTAGCGCAGGGGTCGGCACCATGCATGCGCGGCGCACCCGGGCAGGGAAAGTCCTCGACTTACAACCGGTTGGGGGTCGTGGCATTAAAAAGGTTGAGAACCACTGCTCTAGAAACAGGAATCTGCACTAGTTGGGTTTCTGCCTGCCACAAGTTTCCATCCAGGTGTTCTCAAAACAGTGAGGCTTTTAGTCATGAGAAAAGCTGCTGCCCCACACTGGAATTAAAGCGCTGGCTGGGGATGATGGAAAGCAGGGTCCACATTTCAGCAGTCTGAAAGACCCTATAAAGGGCTCTTCAAACTTGGCCCTTTTATGACGTGTGGACTTCAACTCCCAGAATTCCTCAGCCATCATGCCTGGCTGAGGAATTCTGGGAGTTGAAGTCCACAAGTCATAAAAGGGCCAAGTTTGAAGACTCCTGCCCTAGAACAAGTATGGTTGGTGTGAATGGATATCCCGCCTTTTATACAAGAGTGATCAAGGCAGCCTTCATAATATTCCCTCCTCCCAGTTTTAAGCAAACAACAACCCTGTGAGGTAGGTCGGGCTGAATGGGACCGGCCCAAAGTGGCCCAGGGAACGTCCATCGCTGAGGATCAAATTCCTAGTCAAAATAAATAAAATAAAATATTTTTTTGGGAGGAGACTATAAAGTGAGGCAAACGAGATGACTATTCACCCATAGCCCGAACAAGAACACACCTTCCAGCAGAAGCCCTTCTTCCGGAAGCACTCCCGAGGTTCAGGTCGGAAGTGACGACAACTTCTTTCTCCCTATCAGCGTGCAGCTCGGAGGAGAGATGCTCCAATTCCCGCCCCTTTTCTTCCCGCCTCAACTCAACCAACTTCCCAGCCCCGCCCACTCGCTCCCTTCTCTACCCAATCGGAGTGCTTCGTCGTTTCTATCTGCCGTGGCAACCACGACCAGCTTTGTCAAAGATGGGGTGACCGGGGGGGGGGGAGTGGTGGTGGAAAGGAACAGCCTACACCAAGGGTCTTCAAACTTGGCCCTTTGATGACTTGTGGACTTCAACTCCCAGAATTCCTCAGCCAGGCACGCTGGCCAAGTTTGAAGACCCCTGCCCTACGCTTTTGCCTCAGGCGGAATCGCAGAAAGCCTCTCTGAAGGCTTACCTGCCTTTCTGGCTCTCCTCCCACCGCTCTCTTATTCTCTCTGGCAGCGAATCATCGAATGGGGGGCGTGGCTGATTTTTGAGAGGAGCCGCTCATTTGCTCGTCTCGGGCTGTGGGTGGGGTCAGACGGCTTTCTGGCCCGCCCCCTTCCCGCAACCCGGGTATAAAAACGGGAGAAGCGGCGGCAGTCTTGATTTCGGCCGGTTGCCCAGCCGTCATGAGGGTCTCTGCGGGGATGTGGGGCGGGTGGCTCTTCTGCCTCGCCTGGGTCGGCGATTTCGGGCGTGCCCAGAGCATCTTCGCTCCTCTGCGTCTCCACGAGGCCCCCCGTCCCGATCCCTCCCGGCTCTTGGGGCTTCACGCTTACCGCACTTGCTATATCACCCAGAAGGTAAGGCAGAAAGAGCCGGGCGGCTTCCCTTCAAGCCCTTTCGTCGCAAAGCATCCTGTGTTTCTTCCTCCACACACTCCCTTCCGTTTCCCTTTTAACCGTGCCTGTATCCAGTGGTGGTGAGTTCCGCAGGATCGCCCTCGCTGTGCCTGGAAGGGAAAATTTGCAGCGAGAGCTGCAGCAAAAGGAAGCCTCTCGTTGGACTGGCAAGCCAGCCAACAAAAGGGGTCTGAGTTTAGTGCCGCAATAACTAACTGTGATTCCTAGCACATCCTTGATCATACACAGGTTAGCGGGGCTTGACCCATCAACGCACTGGGATTTAACAATTGCACTGTCTCTGAAGCTTAGCCTGTTGTGGGAAGACACAGAAAGAATCTGATGCTGCAGGATGGCGGTATATCCTAAGTCACTCAACCTTGGCCATTTTAAGTTGGGTGGACTTCAACTTCCAGAATTCTTCAATCAAAGATAATATTTGTAGTTCAGGGTTGAAATGAGAGGTCCTTGATGCTCTCTGAGCTTGTTTTCTTGCAGACATTTCATTACCCAAACTAGGTAACACCATCTGTGCTAGCTTGTTTTCTTGCAGATGCTAGTAATGCATGATGATATCACCTAGTTTGGGTAATGAAACACATCTGCAAGAAAACAAGCTCAAAAAAAAAAAAAACCGTCAAAGACCCCTCATTCTTCAATCAGCATGCAGCCAGTATACTGGCTGGGGAATTCTGGGAGTTTGAAGTCCACACATCTCCAAGTTGTTGAAGTTGAGAAATGTTAGAATAGAATAGAGCTGGAAGGGACCTTGGAGGTCTTCTAGTCCAGCCCCCTGCTCAAGCAGGAGAACCTACACTGTCTCAGCCAAGTGACTGGCTAGTCTCTTCTTGAAAATCTCCAGTGATGGAGTGCCCATGATTTCTGGAGGCAAGCTGTTCCACTGGTTAATTGTCCTCACTGTCAGGAAGTTTCTCCTTAGTTCCAGTTTGCTTCTCTCTTTGGTCAGTTTCCAACCATTGTTTCTCGTCTTTCCCTCTGGTGCTTTGGTAAACAACCTGGCCCTCTCTGCCTTGTAGCAGCCCCTCAGATCCTGGAACACTGCTATCATGTCTCCCCTATTTCTTCTTTTCTTTAGACTGGCCAAACCCAAGTCCCGCAGCCGTTCTTCGTATGTTTTAGTCTCCAGGCCTTTGATCATCTTAGTTGCTCTTCTCTGAATTTTTTCCAAGGTCTCAACATCTTTTTTTGTGATATGGTGACCAAAATTAGCTGCAGTATTCCAGGTGTTGTGTTACTAGGGTTTTATAAAGTGTGATCTTGAGTCTATTCCTCTGTTTATATAACCCAGGATTGTATTAGCTTTTTTGGTTGCTGCTGCACACTGCTGGCTCATAGTCAAGTGATTGTCCACCAAGACTCCAAGGTCCCTCTTACACTTACTGTTTTTAAGCCAAGTCTCACCCAATCTGTATTTCTACCTTTGGTTTTTCCTGCCTAAATGTAAGATTTTGCTTTTCTCCACATTGAAACTCATTTTGTTGGTTAGGACCCATTGTTCAAGTTTGTTAAGATCTTTTTGGATCCTGAGTTTGTCTTCTGGGGTGTTGGCTACTCCTGTCAGTTCGGTGTCATCTGCAGATATGATGAGTTCCCCTTCAATTCTCTCCTCTGTCATTGATGAAGATTAGTGCATAATGTCAATCTGGGTTAGGGTTTGTTCAGCTAATCGTTGGCTTACCCTGTCTGAAGACTGTCTTGTTGGGCTAGGATGGCCGTTTTGAAAGAAATCGGGCTGGGAAAGAGAAGAATGGGTTTAGGGGAAAGTTTGTAAGACTGTGGGAAAAATATTGCAAAGAAGAGATGGTCTTAGGAAGGCAATCTGTCCATTGATTATTCTGACTTGAGTACTTTTTGGATGTCTTATGTGGGGGTAGTCTCTGAGTTTGGAAAGTTTGATGCTGAACATCAGGCTAATCAGTCAAACAAGCCACTATCATATAAAGCTAATCCTTGATTTACCACCACAACTAAGCCCCAAATTTCTGTTGCAAAGCAAGAAAGTTAAGTGGGTTTTGCCCCATTTTTATGACCTTCCTTGCCACAGTTGAGTGAATCACTGCAATTGTTATGTTAGGAAGCGAAGCTGGCTTCTCCATTGACTTTGCTTGCCAGAAAGTCACAAAAAGGGGAACACATGACCCCGGGACACTGCAACCGTCATAAATATGAATCAGTGCCTGAATTTGGATCACGTGATCATGGAGATGCTGCATCAGTCGTAAGTGTGAAAAATCATGCTAAGTCACTTTTTTTTCAGTGCCTTTGAATGGT
Organism: Crotalus tigris; assembly: GCF_016545835.1. Classification (NCBI taxonomy): domain Eukaryota; kingdom Metazoa; phylum Chordata; class Lepidosauria; order Squamata; family Viperidae; genus Crotalus; species Crotalus tigris. The sequence goes on from NW_024097630.1 coordinate 184,870, forward strand.
CACTAAATGAATGGTTGTAAATTGAGGACTACCTGTAATCGGATGATTATGCTGGCTTTGAGGGGTGATTTGGCGGAGTTGCTGAAGATGGGCTTTTCAAAAGCTCAAACCTCTAATGCAGTGGTTCTCAACCTTTTTAATGCCGTGACCCCCAACCGGTCGTAAGTCGAGGACTACTCAACTGGTGCAGCACCGTTTGCAGAATGGGACTTTTGGCGGGCTCAGCAGGGCAGAGACAGCCTGGACAATTCTTATTGGCTTTTGAAAGCCAATCGAATTAGACTCTATTCAAGAGAGTCTATTTTATTGGCTTTCAAAAGCCAATAGAATAAAAGAGAGTAGCACAGCTAAGGAAAAGGGAAAAAAAATGGCGGACTGCGTTGTTTGGCAACCCCCATGAAATGGTCGTTCAACTCCAAATGGGGTCCCAACCCACAGGTTGAGAACCACTGCTCTAATGCAAGTTACTATATATAGTAGATGTTCGGCTATTGCAGTGATGGCGAACCTTTTAGAGACCGAGTACCCAAACTTCAACCCAAAACCCACTTATGCATCGTCGGGTGGCGGGTGGGCGTGGCCCATTGGGTGGACATGGCTGCGGTGATAATGGCAGACTGGGTGGGACTAAAAAGTTCAATCAATCAATTCCAGCTTTGTGAGATCTTTTTTTTTCCGCGAGAAGTTGAAACTGACTGATTGATTGAACTTTTTTTTTTTTTTTGCACACGGCAGCGGTGGCCTAAAGCGAAAAGGTTTTATAAAACCCAGCTGAAGATCTAGGACTGGAGCGATGGCACGCGTGCCCACAGAGAGGGCTCTGAGTGCTGCCTCTGGCACCTGTGCCATAGGTTCGCTACCACTGGGCTATTGTATTAAGCCTGCAAGGAAGTTAATGTAAATTCTGATCTTGCTTCTTGGAAGCCTTTAAATTCAACTTCCGTTGTACTGGTGCAATGATTCCATTTCTCCTTAAAACGTGGCAGCGTTGTGTTCATTGTTCAGTTAGAAGTGCTGACAATCTTGAGCCTCTGTGACTGGAAAGTTAAATGGCAGTTTGTACTATCATAATAGGTTTGTTAAGCAAGCAGGTGAAATGGCAAATATTTTGAACATTACAATCTTGTAATGGATGAATTTGCAAGCTATTCAATTGGGACATCCCAAGCTTGATGTAAGAATTGGAATCACAATTACTCTTAAGCGTGGGAACTTTCTGCAAAGTTGCGAAGTGTGCCAATCTTCCCACAGATGGCTTTTTAAAAAAAGAATTAATAATAATGATAATAATAATAGTAAAGTTGGAAGGGACCTTGGAGGTCATCTAGTCCAACCCCCTGCTCGGGCAGGAAACCCTACACCATTTCAGACAAATGGCTGTCCAGTCTCTTCTTAAAAACTTCCAGTTTTGGAGCATTTACTGCTTCTGGAGGCAGGCTGTTCCACTGATTAATTGTTCTCACTGTCAGGAAGTTTCTCCCTAGTTCTAGGTTGCTTCTCTCCTTGATTAGTTTCCACCCGTTGCTTCTTGTCCTGCCTTCAGGTGCTTTGGAAAATAGCTTAATTCCCTCTTCTTTATGGCAGCCCCTGAGATATTGGAATACTGCTATCATGTCCCCCCTTGTCCTTCTCTTCGTTAAACTAGACATACCCAATTCTAGCAACCGTTCCTTATATGTTTTAGCCTCCAGTCCCCTAATCATCTTTGTTGCTCTTCTCTGTACTCTTTCTAGAGTCTCAACATCTTTTTTACATCGTTGTGACCAAAACTGGATGCAGTATTCCAAGTGTGGCCTTACCAAGGCATTAAAGAGTGGTATTAATACTTCACGTGATCTTGATTCTATCCCTCTGTTAATGCAGCCTAGCACTGGGTTGGCCTTTTTGGCAGCTGCAGCACACTGCTGGCTCATATTTAAGCAAGTAGTTGTTTCTTTGGCTAGATCAGTGGTTCTCAACCTGTGGGTTGGGACCCCATTTGGGGTCGAACGACCATTTCACGGGGGTTGCCAAACAATGCAGTCTGCCATTTTTTTTGCCCTTTTCCTTAGCTGTGCTACTCCCTTTTATTCTATTGGCGGTACAGATAATTCAACAAACTATGTTGCATTACATTCTTGATTAAATTATCTTTCCATTGATATATAATTGTATGGTACTGCTCCAAAAAGAAAGTGGTGTTATTAGCCCTCAAACCTCAAAAATACACTTTTCCCAAAAGGTTTCCACTATTTTGGCCACTACTGTAAATGCATTCATCAAAAGAAGTGCACACCGGGCAGTCTTCAGTTGTTTGGAAATTTCTGCATTTTGGCATTGCAAGAAAATATTGAGTTATCTTGCCCTTTCGTCTGATTTTAGATTCATGCCTAAGGAAGGACTGGTGTAATATCTGAGTACCGTAAATTAGCATAATGGCTGCCTGTCTTGCTCCAGGGATGGTAACAACAGCAAAGTACACTTAGCCGCTTTGTAGTTGAAACGTGAGATCAGATTAACTGGGAAATAATGTGGGGTTTGATGTGTAATGCCTTAAGCAGAAATGGAAAAAAAAAACCCCTTGGTATCAATTGAAGGAGAATATTTGTAGCTGAGGGTTAAACTATGGGATCCTTGGTGCTTTCTGAGCTTGCTTGTTTTCTTGCCCAATTAGATAACATCATCAGTGCTAGAAGGGAGTGGGGTAGGAGGAAGAGGAGGAAGAAGAAGCGTGTGGGGTCCTCGCTGTTCTCTGAACTTGCTTGTTTTCTTGCAGACGTTTCATTACCCAACTAGGTAACATCATCAGTGCTAGCAGGAAGTGGGGTTTGTGGAATAGAGGATGGAGGAGGAGGAGGACGACGACGACAACGACTGTGGGGTCCTTGGTGCTCTCTGAGCTTGGTTGTTTTCTTGCAGACATTTTATTACCCAACTAGGCAACATCATCAGTGCTAAGAGGGAGTATGGGAGGAGGAGGAGGAGGAGGAGGAGGAAGAAGAAGAAGAAGAGGAGGACTGTGGGTCCTTTGTGCTCTCTGAGCTTGCTTGTTTTCTTGCAGACGTTTCATTACCCAGCTAGGTAACATCATCAGTGCTAGCAGGAAGTGGGGTTTGTGGAATCGAGGATGGAGGAGGAGGAGGAGGAGGAGGAGGAGGAGAAGGAGGAGGAGGAGGAGGAGGAGGAGGAGGAGGAGGAGGAGGAGGAAGACTGTGGGGTCCTTGGTGCTCTCTGAGCTTAGTTGTTTTCTTGCAGACATTTCATTACCCAGCTAGGTAACATCATCAGTGCTAGCAGGAAGTGGGGTTTGTGGAATAGAGAATGGAGGAGGAGGTGGAGGAGGAGGAGGAGGAGGAGGAGGAGGAGGAGGAGGAGGAGGAGGAGGAGGAGGAAGAAGAAGAAGACTGTGGGGTCCTTGGTGCTCTCTGAGCTTGCTTGTTTTCTTGCAGACGTTTCATTACCCAGCTAGGTAACATCATCAGTGCTAGCAGGAAGTGGGGTTTGTGGAATAGAGAATGGAGGAGGAGGTGGAGGAGGAGGAGGAGGAGGAGGAGGAGGAGGAGGAGGAAGAAGAAGACTGTGGGGTCCTTGGTGCTCTCTGAGCTTGCTTGTTTTCTTGCAGACATTTCATTACCCAACTACATAACATCATCAGTGCTAGAAAGAAGTGGGGTTTGTGAAATGGAGGAGGAGGATGACGACGACTATGGGGTCCTTGGTGCTCTCTGATCTTGGCTGTTTTCTTGCAGACGTTTCATTACCCACCTAGGTAACATCATCAGTGCTAGAAGGGAGTGGGGTAGGAGGAGGAGGAGGGAGGAGGAGGACTATGGGGTCCTTGGTGCTCTCTGAGATTGCTTGTTTTCTTGCAGACATTTCATTACCCAACTAGGTAACATCATCAGTGCTAGAAAGAAGTGGGGTTTGTGAAATGGAGGAGGAGGAGGAGGAGGACTGTGGGGTCCTTGGTCCTCTCTGATCTTGGCTGTTTTCTTGCAGACGTTTCATTACCCAAACTAGGTAACATCATCAGTGCTAGAAGGGAGTGTGTTCATGGAGAAGGAGAAAGGAGGAAGAAGCAGCAGCGTATGGGGTCCTCGCTGCTCTCTGAGCTTGCTTGTTTTCTTGCAGACGTTTCATTACCCAGCTAGGTAACATCATCAGCACTAGTAAGGAGTGCTGTTTGCTGTCAGTTTATATTCTGGTGTCTTGCCTGTCTGTGTTGGGTGACGGAAGTCTTAGGGATTCTTTGGGCTGTTTACCGTTGGTTCTGTGGCAGTTTCTTGATTGGGGTATTTACTTGATTGTTGGTCTGAAGTTGACCTTGGAGTTAATTATGCTGATCTGAGTGCTGATTACTGGTGGGGAGGTGCTGGGGTCTTTTTGATCCTTTTTGGGTGAGAAAGGAAAGAGCCGTGGTGGTGCGCAGCGGTTAAAGTGCAGCTGTCAACGCTGCTAACATTGGATGTTTTTGCTTTTAACAACAGTTGGAGATGCAACCATTTTCTTCTTATGTTTTACTTTTAGAATTAGAGCTAGAGTTAGATGATGCTGTCGGGGGGGGGGGAGGAATGTGCATGAGAATTCAGCTAGACATAACAATACTGGATCTGGTGTGAGAACCTAGGTTATTGAAATAAGAGATGATAAGAATTGGCTGGGCTGGAGGTCTGGTGGGAAAGCCTGCATTTCAAACTAATTGGAGAATGTGATTTATGACTGTTAATTGGAGGAGGGAATTGTGTTGTGAAACTATGTGCTGAGGGGAGGGGAATCCAGTTTTTGGCTTCAGACTATGCTTCTCAAATAAAGATTCTTTAAGGTAAAAATGCCTCGGACTTCTTTGAAGAGTTTTATCTGTCGGAACCATGACAGCAGCATTGCAGGCTAACTCTGCCGACTGCCGGCAGTTCAATCTTGACCGGCTCAGGGTCGACTCAGCCTTCCATCCTTCCGAGGTCGGTAAAATGAGGGTCCAGATTGTTGGGGGCAAATAGGCTGACTCTAAAGTGCTCAGAGAGGGGCTGTAAAGCACTGTGAAGCAGTATGTACATCTAAGTGCTGTTGCTATTGTAAGTTCAAGCAATGACTAAATGAAAAGTTATACCATATATGCCGGCGTATAAGGCAACTTCCGCAAGCGCTAAAATCGGCGCCAAAGACGGGGGTCGTCTTATACGCCGAGTCGTCTTATACGCCAGAAATACTGGTAGTTTTCGGCGTATAAGATGACGTTCTAGGAATGCGGCTTGGCGACAAAGACGGGGGTCTTATACGCCGGGTCGCCTTGTACACCGGCATATACGGTAAGTTGAGGACCACCTGTATTGGGAATGCCATTGATCTAGAGAAGTCTCACTTGGTTTGTCCGTTTCTTAACTTTCCCAAATTGTACAAACAGTTCTCAACTTACGATCAGGATGGCTAATCCTATTGGGGTGAGACGGCGCCTCAAATACCCCTGAACTCATGCCATGCAAGGCTTTAAAGGTCACAACACTTTGGATTGGACCTGAAAACAAACTGGCAGCCATTGCACCTTGTACAACAACGCTGCTATCCGTGCCACCCTAGAGGCCTCCAGAACTGTCTCTGCTGCCACTGCAGCCTGTACCAACTCTAGTTTCCAAGTACTCTTCTAGGGTAGCCCCACGTGGAGCGCATTGCAGTAATCAAGCTGATAGATTACCAAGGGCATGAGTGAAGCTTGTCTGGCAGATATTTCCACACCAAGGGACCAACACTGAGAGGAAAAAAAAAACCCTGCCAGGAGAAAACAATAGCTTTTGAACAGCCAGGAAAGTGCGGAAGTTGTTGTTTGCGTATTCTCAGTGAAATTTTATTTCTATGCACTTATCTGTAGGTCACAACACAGACCCGACTTCTTAAGGATGTCCGGATATCAAGAACTTCCTGCCCCATATTTTTCCTTCAAGGCAGTGACTAACCATCATAACAAAGCTCCAGCAATTATGGTCTCATCCCACTGTAAATTGCCTAATCTGGTCTCAATCATAGTTTTATTCTGTTGGCCAAAAATGTTTGGGGACAGGTTGTCCTTGACCTATAAGCACAATTAAGCCCAAAATTTTAGCACAATTAAGCCCAAAATTTTGGTCGGTAAGCAAGAGAGTAGAGTAGAATAGAATAGAATAGAATAGGAAAATGGAACAGGGAATAGAATAGAATAGAATAGAATAGAATAGAATAGAATAGAATAGAATAGAATAGAATAGAATAGAACAACAGGAAAGAATAGAATAGAATAGAATAGAATAGAATAGGAGAATGGAATGGAATAGAATAGAATAGAATAGAACAGAAAAACAGGAAAGAATAGAATAGAATAGAATAGAATAGAATAGAATAGAATAGAATAGAATAGAATAGAATAGAATAGAATAGGAGAATGGAATGGAATGGAATAGAATAGAATAGAATAGAATAGAACAGAATAGAATAGAATAGAATAGAATAGAATAGAATAGAATAGAATAGAATAGAATAGAATAGAATAGAATAGAATAGAATAGAATAGAATAGAATAGAATAGAATAGAATAGAATAGAATGGAATGGAATAGAATAGAATAGAATAGAATAGAACAGAAAAACAGGAAAGAATAGAATAGAATAGAATAGAATAGAATAGAATAGAATAGAATAGGAGAATGGAATGGAATAGAATAGAATAGAATAGAATAGAACAGAAAAACAGGAAAGAATAGAATAGAATAGAATAGAATAGAATAGAATAGAATAGGAGAATGGAATGGAATGGAATAGAATAGAATAGAATAGAAATAAGGAATAGAATAGAATAGAATAGAATAGAATAGAATAGAATAGAATAGAATAGAATAGAAGCTGGAAGGGACCTTGGAGGTCTCCTAGCCCAGCCCCCTGCTCAAGCAGGAGAACCTGTACCATCTCAGACAGGTGGATGTCTAGTCTCTTCTTAAAAATCTCCAGTGATGAAGCGCCCATGATCTCTGGTGGCAAGCTGTTCTACTGGTTGGTTGTCATCACTGTCAGGAAGTTTCTCCTTAATTCCAGGTTGCTTCTCTCTTTGATCAGCTTCCATCCCTTGTTTCTTGTCCTGCCCTCTGGTGCTTTGGAAAATAGTTTGACCCCCCTTCCTTGTGGCAGTCCCTCAGATACTGGAACACTGCTATCATGTCTCCCCTATTTCTTCTTTCCTTTAGATTGGCCAAATTCAAGTCCTGCAGCCGTTCTTCATATGTTTTGGTCTCCAGGCCTCTGATCATCTTAGTTGCTCTTCTCTGAACTTTTTCCAAGCTCCCAACATCTTTTTTGTGATAGGGTGACCAAAATTGGCTGCAGTATTCCAGGTGTAGCCTTACTAGGGTTTTATAAATCGGTAATAGTACTTCTCATGATCTTGATTTTATGCCTCTGTTTATACAACCCAGGATTGTATTAGCTTTTTTGGTTGCTGCTATACACTGCTGGCTCATGATCAAGTGATCGTCCACTAGATAGTAGCATTTAGACTTATAGCACTCCATAATGAAGTATAACAAGATGGTTATGTCAGTTTTGCCTCTGTTAAGCAGATCATGCGGTTGTTAAGTGAATCAGGCTTCCCCCACTAACTTCGCTTGTCGGAAGCCAGCCAGGAAGATTATAAATGATGATCATTTGACCCGGTATACTGCAACTGTCATAAATACATGCCAGTTACCAAGTGCTCAGATTTTGATCACGTAACCGTGGGGATGCAGTAACGGTGGTTAGTCTGAAAATTGGTCACAAGTCCCTTTTTTTCGGTGCCGTCGTAACTTCAAATGGTCACTAAACGAAGGATTGTAAGCCGAGGACTACTTGCATATACAATCATCCTAAAATTTAATGTTCATTCTGGGGACCAAAGGCTACAGTCTTAAAGTTGCTGATGTTGGTTAATACTGTGCTAATGTGTATTCAGAGCAGGACGGAGCATGACTAGCTGTTAAGTGGGGAAAAAGTTCTGTGTGGGCAGGTTGCTAGTGATGTGGGTGTAGAAGGGAGCGTGTGCAGAAGCTGGTTCTACAGGCGAACAAAGGGTTGATTAACAAGCTTCAGAGATCCACAGAATCAGACAGTAACCGGGAATTTTTAGAACGTGTTTAAGTAGTGTGACTCCTCATCTTAGCCTATGTATGTATTTATGTGTGTGTAAAAACCTATTTCTCAACACTCTGAATTTGTGAATCAGCCTCTTCTTTCTGCTTTCCAGTTCAGAGTCATCTATGAGAGTTAAATTTCTTTCTTTCTTTCTTTCTTTCTCTTTCTTTCTTTCTTTCTTTCTTTCTTTCTTTCATTTCTTCTTTCTCTGTTTTTTCTCTCTTTCTCTCTCCCTCTTTATTTCTGTCTCTTTTTTCTCTCTCTCTCTCTCTTCTTTTTTTCTTTCTCTCCCTCTCTATTTCTGTCTCTTTTCTCTCTTTTTTCTTTCTTTCTTTGTTTCTTTCTTTCTTTGTTTCTTTCTTTCTTTCTTTCTTCCTCTCTTTCTTTCTTTTTTCTCTATTTCTTTTTATTTCTCTTTTTTCTCCTTTCTTTCTCTTTCTCTTTCTTTTCTTTCTTTCTTTCTCTCTCTCTCTTTCTCTCCCTCTCTATTTCTGTCTCTCTTTTTTCTCTGTCTTTCTCTCTTTCTCTTTCTTTTTTTTTCTTTCTCTCTTTCTCTCTCTTTTCTTTCTTTCTCTCTCTCTCTTTCTCTCCCTCTCTCTCTCCCTCTCTATTTCTGTCTCTCTCTTTTCTCTCTCTCTGTCTTTCTCTCTCTCTCTCTTTCTTTCTTTCTTCTTTTCAAAAGCCACGGACTGAAAGTTCTCCTGATTTCATCAGATTTTTTTTTTTTACTTTTGACATAAACATTGCCTTTTAGCAAATACAGCAACACGGATGAATGCAGAATAAATTGTGAAGTAATCAACCTGTGGGTTGTACCACAGATATATTTCCGAGAAACTTGAGAGCACTGTCTACTTTGTGCCGGAAGGCAACTCTCACACCATTTTGTGTATGCTGCTCGGAGTTGCGTGCAAGTGAGATGGGTGGCTACAGAAATTCAGTAAATAAATGTATTCAGTAGAATGGCCCTACTCCAAAGGAGGAACTGATAGATCAGTGCTCTTATTTTGGTAAATAAGACAAAATCTCCATGGCTTTTTCTAAAACACACATGGATTCTTAAGCTAAACGCAGTATGTGGAAACTGCTAATGAAAACACAGTTCAAAAGTTGCAGAAGGAAGTCTACTGCTGAAGAAAACTCCTCTTTTCTGCACTGGAAAGAAATCCACACTAACCTGAACGGGGAATCAGTGAAGCTTTGATAGTCAAAAAGAAAGCTGATTTCCTTGATTCTTATTCAGTGTCCAATGTCCAAGTTGCACAATTACTAGTGAAACCCTGCATCTATCTTCAGCCACACCTTTCTAATGATAGGAAGCCCTATATACCATAGTATGTGGCATTATCACCACACCCAAAAACTAAACTTTGGGCCACGCAGTTTAGGTGGAACCCTTCCTGAAACTGTGTTTTGCTTGTTGTTAGTTGTGAAGTCCTGTCCGACCCATCGCGACCCCATGGACAACGTTCCTCCAGGTCTTCCTGTCCTCCACCATCTTCTGGAGTCCATTTAAATTCACACCTACTGCTTCAGTGACTCCATCCAGCCATCTCATTCTCTGTTGTCCCCTTCTTCTATTGCCCTCAATCTTTCCCAGCATTAGGCCCTTCTCCAGTGAGTCCTTCCTTCTCATTAGGTGGCCAAAGTACTTGAGTTTCCCTTAGATCAGCGGTTCTCAACGTTTGTGTGACGGCGACCCCCGTCACACAAACGTTATGTGCATGCGCGGCGCGGCGTGCATGGGGGCGCCCCCCCGTGTGCAGCGCGCATGCGCGGTGCCTCCCCCATGCGCGGCGTGCATGCGCGCCCCCGTGCGCTATGCGCATGCGTGGCGGTGCCCCATGCGCGGCGGCGCCCCCGTGCACGGCATGCATGCGCGGTGCCCCCCCCGGAGGGGAGAAAATGGCGGATCGCCGCCTTTGCCGACCCCCGAAAAGTGGTCGATTGACCCCAAATAGGGTCGTGACCCATAGGTTGAGAACCGCTGCCTTAGATCAATGGCTTTCAAAATAGTCAAAGTTAAGATGTGTGATGTCAGCTCCCAGATTTACAAAATATGATTTCCAAGATGGGCTTTACAGTTTTTTAAACCTTTCACCTGTGGGCCACTTTGAAAAGTTGTAGGAGTAATTTGCACCTTAAAGCATACATTCAACACTTTAATGATAGCCGTTTTGCCTTTTTAATGCAAGGGCTGCGTGATGTTTTTAGAGCAGTCTTCTGTGAAATTGAGTAATAGTTTACTGCGTCAGCATCCTATAGGCAGTCCTCGGCTTAGGACCATATTAGGACTGGAATTTTGGTTGCTAATCAGTACAGTCATTAAGAAAGCGATAAGATGAACATGCTTGTGAAAAGCCGTCTAGGAAAGACTCAAATTGTGATTACGTGAATGCAAAATGCTGCAACCATCGTAAATGCGAGCCAACTGCCTAAATTGTGATAATGTGATTGTGTGGGCATGTTGTGACAGGCTGGGAGTGTTTTTCCAAGGCAGTCAACACTTTGAATTTTCATTAAACAGTCCTAAGTTGAGGACTGACTATATTGTGAAAATGATAACCCTAACTCTAACCCTTAAGTCATGATCATTATCTGCTGAATTTTGACCATAAATCTGTTTATTTTTGAATCATAAAAAAATAAAATCCAGTGTTGGATGAAGTATGCAGTATGATGTTTATCTATTTAGTAAATCAACATCCCATTTATTTTGTAGGTTTCCTTTGCACTACTTAAACAATTTTGGTCATAATATTTTGTGTGGTTAATTATGGAAATAAATCTTTGGCAATTTTGGCAATTACAGTAATTGCTTTCTCACCTTCCTACTCTTTTCGGTTTCGCTCTGTCTTAGCCTAGCCACACCTACAAACTCTTGGCAGTTAACAAAAATAAAACAATTAGTGGGCGAAAGGTAGGGAGTAGTTTCAGTAACAGTATCAGAATTGGAAGGGACCTTAGAGGTCTTCTAGTCCAACCCCCTGCACAAGCAGGAGAAAAATCCTTGTCCCATCTCTTCTGAAATATCTCCAGTGATGGAGCATTCATGGCTTCTGGAGATAAGCCTGTCCACTGATTAATAGTTCTCACTGTCAGGAAATGTCTCCTTGGTTCTAGGTTGGGTCTCTTTTTAATGATCTTCTACCTCAGTGGTTTTCAACCTGTGGGTCGGGACCCCATTTGGGGTCGAACGACCATTTCACGGGGGTCGCCAAGCAATGCAGTCCGCCATTTTTTCCCCCTTTTCCTTAGTTGTGCTACTCCCTTTTATTCTATTGGCTTTTGAAAGCCAATAGAATATACTCTCTTGAATAGAGTCTAATTCCATTGGCTTTCAAAAGCCAATAGGCATTGTCCAGGCTGTCTCTGCCCTGCTGAGCCCGCCAAAAGTCCCATTCTGCAAACGGTGCTGCACCAGTTGAGTAGTCCTCGACTTACAACCGGTTGAGTAGTCCTCGGCTTACGACCGGTTGGGGGTCACGGCATTAAAAAGATTGAGAACCACTGTTCTACCTGTTACTTCTTGTCTTGCCCTCAGGTGTTTTGGAGAATAGATCACCCCCCCCCTCTTTTCTGAAACAATCCCTCAAGTAGCAGAAGACTGCTATCATGTCATCCCTAGTCCTTCTGTACTAGACATACCTAGTTCCCTCAACTGTTCAAGCAGGAGAATCTATATACCATGTCAGACAAATGGTTGTCCAACCTCTTTGATGGGAGCTGGACACTCTCCCCACCTCAATGAAGGAATAATCTGGGAAAACCCTCAATCAAACTAACCTGAATTAACAGCAGCCTAAGGCTAACAGCAAACACTTGACACACACAATGAGGAACCAGCTAGAGCAATCAGGATTAACACACAACAATAAAAGTAATTAATACCTTTTAGGCAAGAAAAAGGAACTAACAATAGTCACAAACCAGCAAATCAAGAAAGACAAATTTTAACTCACCAATTAGAAATGGTAAGTTAGTTATCAATCAGAAATGACAAGTTTGGAAACCACAAAAGGGTATAAAAACCCCTGTTTAAAGATCACCCCTCTGCTTCTTCTCTCCTCTGTACTTTCCTGAAGACTATCTTTCTGCAATAAACTGTAACCTTCTTCCCAAAGCAGTCGCCATGTTTGCTTATTTATTCCCGGCTTGGATGAACCAGGATGAAGACTGTACTTCTAACATCTTCTTAAAATCTTCGGTGTTGGAGCACCCACAACTTCTGGAGGCAGGTTGTTCCACTGGTTAATTGTTCTCTCATTGTCAGGAAATTTCTCCTTAGTTCTAGGTTGCTTCTCTCCTTGATTAGTTTCCATCCACTATTTCTTTTCTTGCCTTCAGCTACTTTGGAGATTAGCTCTTCTTTGTGGCAGCCCCTCAAATATTACCGGCAGGAGTTTCCGTTTGTGGCAGGGAAAAAAATGTTGTTAGCCAGAGGAAATAAAATGGTTAGGAAATGTTGGTGATATTGGAGCTTTTATGTAAGAAGAAACATCTTTAACTTAGTTGATAAATGGGGCGCAGGGAAAGATGTTCAGGGTAGAAGATACTATTGAAGGAAAAGTCTTCATCAGGGTTCAGTCCAAGCAGGGAATAAACCAAATGGCGACTGCTTTAGAAAGAAGGTTGCAGTTTATTGAAGAGGAGAGCCAGACAAAAAGATGGCTCTGGAAGAAAAAAAAGAGAGAGCACATGTAGGGAGTGGGTTTTTATATCCTCTGGAGCTTTTGTTTGGAGTTGTTCCTGTGGCATGAACTTCAACCTGATCTGAGTGTGCCCTTTGGTATCTGTGGGTTAATCCTATTATGTCCTGTTTTAGAGTTTGGGTGGGGTATGTAAATTTTAAGAGTCTTTGTCTTCCTAAGCTTCTAGCTGGGGGCCTCCAGCCTTCCTGAATGAATTATTTACATCTGCATTTCTACAGAGCTGGTTTCTGCTTGGAGGAGGGAGACTTGGAGCTATTAAGAAAACTGGGCGTGCTTTTCTGCCTCTTTAAGATCCTTTGAGGAAATATATTTTTCTGCCCTTTTAATATTTTCTTCTCTGGGGGGGTGTGACTTCCCACAATACTATACTGGTAGTCCTTGACTTACGACTGTAGTGGAGGACAAAATTTCCATCGTAAAATTATGGCAGTTGGAATTGAGGCACCCACGAGACAGGACCTGATTTTATGATTTATTTATTTTTTTGCAATGGTCGTTGAGCCAATGCAGCAGTCATTAAATGAATTGGTATTCCTATGGGCATTTTTATGACAAAAAAATCATAAAAAGGTCATGTGACCATTGAATATTGCAACTGGTCATAAAGATGCATCAATTCCCAAGCGACAAAAATGCAATCAGGTTACAGTCATCAGAACTCCAGAACTGGGTCCAAGTAGCTTTTTTTGGGGGGGGGGATCTGTTGTAACTTGGAAAGGTTATTAAGTGAGGACTACCTATAGTGCAAATTTTTTGTAACAACCTTTCTGATTAATTTTCCATGTTAATTGTAACAACAACAACATTGGAAGGGACTTTGGAGGTCTTCTAGTCCAACCCCCTGCTCAGGCAGGAAACCCTACACCATTTCAGACAAATGGCTGTCCAGTCTCTTCTTAAAGACTTCCAGTGTTGGAGCATCCACCGCTTTTGGAGGCAGGTTGTTCCACTGGTTAATTGTTCTAACTGTCAGGAAGTTTCTCCTTAGTTCTAGGTTGCTTCTCTCCTTGGTTAGTTTCCATCTGTTGCTTCTTGTCCTGCCTTCAGGTGCTTTGGAGAATAGCTTGACTCCCTCTTCTTTGGGGCAGCCCCTGAGATATTGGAACGCTGCTATCATGTCATCCCTGGTCCTAATGTTGATAAACAAATTCATGTTTTATTAAAAAAAATGCCTGAATTCATCTGTCTCAAAATCTGATTCGCGACAGATCTGCAGAGTTTGAAATACAGTTTTGTCAGTTCAAAGGTTTTGTGAAAAGAGTCTTCTCATTCTCTGGAGCTGTCTTTGATGGTTCCACCTCATACCCTTTGGTAAATTAAACATACTTGAGGTGTACTTCTTCTATCAAGGGGTATGAACTGGAAAAAACCAAAGTGTTTCTTAAAGCATCATGTAAACATAGTGTTTGGAAGCTGTTAAATTGCCTTATTGTTTTACACTTGATGCTTTGTAAATATGGCGTTCTTTCCGAAGGCAGAAATGTTTGTTTTTTCTAGAACTCTTCAGTTGACCCAGGACGTTCAGATATGTGCCAGAAAAGTTGCAGAGAAAGCCATAAAATTAGAGTAGCTATCATGTTTCTCTGGGGGAAAAAAAACCCAACCGGAAAATAAGCCCTAGCAAGATTTTTCAGGATGCTCGTAATATAAGTCTTACCTCAAAAATAAGCCCCAGTTAAGATCGTCAGCCAGACGGACACATTTGGTACTGTATTTCCCTGAAAATAAGATCTAACCAGAAAATAAGCCCTAATGCTTCTTTTGGAGAAAAAATAAATAAAAGACCAGGTGTTATTTTCAGGGAAATACGGTATTAACAGAACTGAATAAATACTGGAGTTTGTGGTGATGTTTAGACTGGGTTTGGCATATTTGTCCCCTTGTCGAATCCTTTCCAAGGAACTAAGATAGGCAGATGTGGATTTTTGATGATCTTAAAGTCCCAAAGCTGCTTTTTTTCAGCAGGCAACTGAACTTCCTTGTTTTTCTTTGAAGACGTTTCGCTTCTCATCCAAGAAGCTTCTTCAGCTCTGACTGGATGGTGGGGAGTGGAAAGATTTATACTCCTTGCAGACAGCTGGTCATTTGCCTCCTTTTAGAGAGTTGTTGAGGCCACTTGGAGGTTTATCTGTGTCCTCAGGGTTACCTGAGTGGTGCAAATGGGTGTGGAGCCTTCTCAGCTGCAGGATATTTTCTGCCCTGGGTCCCTTCCCTGTTGAAGACAGGCGCAGGCTGTTGGGGATGAGTCTACAGCCCCAATGTTTGCTGTAGTTTCCATCCGTTGCTTCTTGTCCTGCCTTCAGGTGCTTTGGAG